>NW_014569658.1:212300-213980 GCF_001313835.1 Polistes canadensis
TATATATATATAAATAAAATAAATGTTCTTCTTTTGTATGGTGCCGTGTATGTAACTGTAATATTTTTAAATTTGATAAATATTTTCGCATAAAAGTGTCGAGAGAATAATATACGCGTTTTTTTTTTAACAAAAAAAGGAACGCATTAGTTGAAACGTACAACAACGAGATAAAAAAAAAAGTATTAAAATAAAAAGAGAGAAAGAGAGAGAGAGAGGAGAAACTTTGTTACGCAATTAATTTATGTTTTTTTTTTTCCTTTCTACTAACTCTCTAAATTATATGATGACGTAACTTTGTCGTGACATCTTACTAACGACGAGCGTGGTTGATTAACAACGCGTTGAATTTAATATTTATATAAGATATAATTAAAAATTTGGAAAATTTCATTCTTATTTATATCCGTGTCAACGTAATTCATATTATATTTCTATATAAAATTAATCGATTAGATTATATTAATTGTATGTATACATAAAATCAATTTTAAATAAATAAATTAATCATCAATATATTTCTAATAATAATTATAACTATTAAATTATATAAATATTGTTTATATATATATATATATATATACTATATACGTATGGGAAGAATTATTAAATGGAATATAATGAATTTATTGATGAGAACAATTATAGGGAAATATATTAAATACATAGAATCAAATTTAGATAAGAGTTGGGGGAAGGAGGGTGGGGGTTAGAGATTTAATGATTAAAAATAAATAATTATATGCATAGGTACTTTAACGCGTTTCACGTGGTCTGCTTTTAGTAGGATACTTCTCAAACGTTCTATAATGGCCCACGGCGTTTAATCCTAATTCGGGGATCATTAAGTGCGTAATTAACAGGTACCTAGTACACAGTTTCCTCGCCCACGTTGTCGTTCAATCACCAGGTCGTTGATAATTGTCGTTAGTCGTACAAACAAGGACCGTTCTACCTAATCATCCTTAAACATTCTCGATAATTTCGAATCGAGTTTAACGTTAAAATCGAAATATATAATTGTAATATCAAAGAAAAATATGTAATAATGTACAAAGTGTTCAGGTATGATAATAAACACAAATTCATTATTTGTATATAAGTATTATATATAAATTATTATAGTATTACTCGAGTATGAAAATATTTGTTATTTGTTTTATGGATTTTTAAGTGTATTTTAAAAAAATCTTGTATTAACGATATTATGTGGTGGTCACTTGTTAAAATTTATTAATAAATATAATATATTATAATATTATTCGAGAGTGGAAACAATTGATTAGTATTGTATCGTAGTATTTCAATTATTATTTCTTTTTTAACATTTCACGTGTGTAGTATTTTTTGTCTTTTTTTTTAATTCAAATTGTAAAATTTAAAATCTAAGAACTATCAAGTTTATTTTGTATACTATTTGGATATTTTATTCATTCGCGTGCATTATTTATCGAATGAACAAATTGAAAAAGTTTAAGTAAGATTTGTGAGACATAGAAAAAATATTTTATTTTCATACTTATGTTAAGTAAGTACTCACATATGTGTGTATATATATATAAAATATAATTCGACGAACTTACTCTCCTTCTTGGGAAAATTTGCGTTTCGTTTGAATGTAAAAATATGCTTTTAAGTTATTTCTTGTTTTTTTTTTCTTTTTTTTTTTTTTTTTTTTTT
>NW_014569658.1:215680-217669 GCF_001313835.1 Polistes canadensis
TCACAGAATAATCGATCGTTTTGATAAATTGGACGTTAGAATTATTCATAGGGAATAAAACAAAATAATAATAATAATAATACTGTACTAATTAAAATCTAATTTATGATAACACGTTATATTAATATACAAATTATATTATAATTATATTATATTAATAATATTAATAATTATAAAATTATTATATAATTATATAATTATTTATACAAATTGTCAACGATTATGGTATTACTTTATATCAACCCTGAACATTAGTTAAATATAATTATACACGTTTTTTTTCTCTTATCATTTTATTTTCGAAGGATAAAGAAAAAATGTGAAAGTTGTAAATAACAATGATAAGAATAAGGAATGTGTTAAACAGACGTAATTGATAAAACGACGATAGTTAGGAATTTGGATGATAAAGTAAGCAGCTGACGTCTTTGTTCCTATTTCCTTTAACCACTCCCCCTCCTCCTCATTCTACCACCCTCTTCAACCCCCAGGTTTTCTCTTTATCACGAAATTCAACTTGTCCCTCCTGTTTTACTTAAAACTTAGGCTCCTACCTTGTACGTTACGTTATTCCTTACTATGCGTATTCTATTGTTCACAGTTTCTTGTGTTCTCTTAGGATATAATTGGTGCTACGTTCCTAAATTGTCTCTTGTATTTCGTACCTTAAGGAGAAAGGATATGTATAATCCCGTTTAACGTTTCTAATCGTACTAATATTTCTCACCTTTATCTATCTATCTATCTATCTATCTCTTTCTTCCTTCCTGTCAACTTTAAGATAAGTTTATCTCAACACGTAATTATTCTTACCCCTGTTTAACAATCCCTGTTTTTCTCGTATTCTAACTTTTATACGAAACGAAAATCAAAAAAGTAAAACGAATAGAATATTTCTTTGTTTTGTTTTGTAATTAGTTGGGAGTTAGGTTGAAATAAAATATGCAATTATATGAACGAATAAAAAAGGAAACATTAATTGAAACAGACAAAAAATATTGTTATATCGTAGGAAGTACATAATTTTTATAGGAATTATATAGGAACACATATTTTATAAGGATTCAAGAAGGAAAAGAATTACGAAGCGAAGAAAAATGATAATAATATAACAACCTACTGTGTTAAGTCGTAACATAGATAACAACACCAATATCGTAGTGGTTTGTATAGTAGTAGTAGTAGTAGTAGTAGTAGTAGTAGTAGTACTGGATAAAAGTAGAAAAAAAAAAAAAAAAAAGAAATAGAAGTGAACGGGAGAGAAAGAGGGAAAAAAATAAAAAAAAAAATAAAAGAAAAAAAAAACAGAAAGGTACAAGGAAGACGCCATAACGGATAAAGTTTCGACGACAAAAGAATTTCAGGCTTTAACGCAACACGTTCTCTCTTTTACACAAATACACACACACACACTCGTAAACCCAGGTACGAGAGAAACCTAACACCTAAATAAATATCTCCTTTGTGAGAATTCGAGATAGTATTGGGAAATAAAAGGATTACAAACTTTTCAACGGAGAACAAATAATTACGACAATAGATTTGAATCTACCACCCATACCACTACGAAGAAGAAGAAAGGAAAAAGTAAAATAGAAATATTAATTAACAACAACAACAACAATAAAAATACAAGCATATTTGGTTGAACGTAAATTCAGGTTTTATATTACGTTCGACCAATGGTTTACTTTTACTACTTCGTCCGAGTTAGTTCGTCGTTTATTACGTTGACTCGTACTACTCGGACTCGTCCGATTATTTCTTGACTTTTACTACTCACAACTCGCGGCTGAATATCAATTGATTGTTACTACTTAAGATGATATGAATATTTTTTTCTTTTTATTTATTATTCGCGACGGGATAATATTTCTATATTTTATTAAATATTATATTAAATATAAAGTATTATATAATAAATATATGATAAATATATATATATAAAAATATATAAATTTATAATAAATAGGATTTTGAAATACACGT
>NW_014569658.1:218274-228883 GCF_001313835.1 Polistes canadensis
AAAAAAAAAACAAAAAAAGGATAGTAATAAATAGATGATAATAAAAATGATCGATTTATACGTTCTCGTAGTACAAATTGACAGTGACAGCTGACAGTACATTCGACTATGTTCGTATAACTTAGAGAGCTTTAACTTGACGTTAAGTTGACGTTAGAGGAGTTTCCGTATTACCCATGACTCCTTTCAATCTCACCCTTATCTCTCTCATTCTCTCACCCTCTCTCTCTCTCTCTCTCTCTTTGAGTATCTCTCTCTCTTTCTTTCCTTGTATTATAACTTTCCAAATAATAATGACGATCGTACACAAGTGTAGAAATAATATAATAATAACTATTCAAGATAACGAGACGAGTTAACAGCGTGTAAAATAAAAGGGTTGGAAAGGGTAGTTTAGAACAATGTCATGGGACAGCAATTTTCTTGACGTTTACGAGATAACTTTAAAAAGATGGGGAGGAGGGGGAGGAAAAAAGAATGGAAAGAAAAAATGTTTGTGACAAAATGAAAGTGAATAATAATATGGTGAATGAAAGAAATATTATGAAAAATGACGATAATTATTATATTAAATGTTTGTTAAATTGGAAAATACTAATGTGTATTCATTTGAAAAAAAATAAAAAAAGTAATACGAAAATGAACGTTTGGAATTTGGATTATGTATTAAAATGTATATAAATATGTATTATATTTTTGTTCTTATATAAGAGTACGTACACGTGTGTGGTGTGGTATGGTGTTTATGTTATTTTTAATATTTCATATTTCTATTTATTTGAAATGTTATCAAGTTAAACATTTCATTTTAATTGAATTCCTGATAGAATTATATATATAATATATATATATATATTAATAAATATTAATAAATACGTATAATCCGTTTCTCATATATAATTTTCTATCGTAAATATTATATACATTTTTGTAATTTAATTTAAATTATTAATATAAAACAAAATCGTAATATTTAATGGAACTAGTTATTGAACTATCAAAGATATTATTTCTCAATTATCGAAATTTCAATCATTTACACAATGCTAAATAGAAACGCATGTATACTATTAACATCAAATTATTAACTATTTCTAGATTATATTAATTGGTATTCCCAATGATATGTAATGTATTTTATATCTCCATTATGATTTCACAATTAGTATTGATATTTCAATAACTTTAATCTAGAGAAACTGTATATATATATATATATATATATAATTTCCTATAATTTAATATTAAATATAAATCAATTTTCCAATGATTGTGTGTGTGTGTATTCGAATTGTTGACAAAATATTTCAACGTTAATTGATTCTCATGACAAATATTTATTTTTATTAAACGTTAATAAAATCTTGATTTACACAAAATCCTATATATATTTTTTTTTTTTAATTATATCGAAAAAGTATGATTTCAAAGATACAATAGGAAAATTTTATCAGTTTGGTGCATCATACGAAATACGAGTGCATCCGGATATTTCTGCTTGGAAGAGTCCGAAAACGAGTGAATAGTATAGTAAACGTTGGTTCGAAACGAATACCAAAACCGGAAAAGAAAATTGCCAGAGTCTCGCTCGGATTGGATGAAATATTTCCGGTTAACGAAACTCGCACGATATTTCGTGACAGAACGTTGTGTTCCCCCTTTTATTTTATTTTTTATTTTTTTTCCGCTCCCCCACAGTTTCATTTAATATTTCTTTTATTTTTTTGTATATACTATTCTATTGTGCATGCGCTTTTTCCCTTTTTCTTTCTCCTCTCACGTTTGTTTATTTTGAAAGAAGAAGAACAATAAAAAATATTCTTTTAGTTTCGATACACGTTTTTCTCTTTTTATTTTTTTTATATATAAAACTATCGAAAAAATAATGATAGTTCTGTAGTAATATTTAATGTTTAAATTAATTGAATTATTTGAGATAGAAATAAAAAGAAATTAATTGGATATTTAATTTGATTAAAATATAAAAGGAATTATTTTTTATATCGTTAAATGTATGTTATTTAATACGATATCATAATATATTATTAAATGACAATTCTAGATTTTATTTTTATATATATATATAAAAAAGAAAAAAAAGGATTAATTAATAATGCAAAATAGAAATGTAAAACTAGGTTAAATGGAAGAACATTATTATTTTTTAATATGATAGAGATAAATAATATTCTTTTACGTTACATATAATTTTCATACGATACGATACATACACAAATATCGATATTACAATGAATTTGAAATTAACGAAAATAGCGTGCGTTGACTTTGTTTGAAAATTAACGAGGCTGATAAATTGAGAAAGGAAATTTATTCGAGTGAAATACTAGTCTTGTTAAGAAATTGTCTTTCTCTTAGTCACTTTGTTTCTTTTTCTTTCTTAAATAATTTCAATAATTTCGTACAACTTTTCATTTTACTCTTTCATACAGACGTATACTAAATATAAACTGTGCATAATACAAATACAGTTAGAAAAGGAACTTTAATATCAGAGATGATGGATAGATACTTTACTGCTTTCAAAGAAATATCCTAAAGTCTCGTATCTCGATTGCAAGTAAATGACTACTACGAAGTATATTGCTATAATTCGAATTCTATATTATACTTTTCTTGAAAATAGTAAATGGAGATGATATTAATAAAGGAAATCAAAGGATAAAAGAAAACAGATGGAAAGAGAATAATGGAGAAATGAAATTAGTTTTATATTGTAATTATAGTTTAATATTTAAGGGTAAAAAGTTGAAAATACAAATGAATTATTATGTTAAGTAACAGCAGTGTTGGAAATAATGACTTTCAATTAAATATAATTATGATATACTAAAGTTAATTCTATTAAAAAAATTTATGTATCATTTCGAGATAAGAGTTACATTTATATATTTTTTTATAATACTATTATATATATATGAGTTTCTTATGTTACACATTCTTCGTATATATATGTGTGTATCTGTCATTTTAATTTTGTTAATTAGAAACAAAATATGTATAACACATCGTGTGAATGAATGAATCAATAGGAAACTTCCCAAATGATTGTTTAAAATCAATTGCACTCTTACGAAACGTTTTTGAATTAATTTTTTTTCTTTTCTTTTCATGATAATTTCAAAGTTATATAATAATATTGTTTCATTTGATTACTTTAAAAAAAAAAAAAAAACAGATGATTGACACAATAATAAACGCAGTGTACCGTTCGTTATCAACGAGGAACAATTAGTTTAAATCGATAAAAATTCGTTTCAATTAGTGGGAAAACAAACGAACGCGAGTAAAAGACAAACAGAAAGAGAGAGAAAAAGGAAAGGAAAAAAAAAAAGGAAAATAAAGAGGTATAATAAAAAGAAAAGAAAAACATTTTGTTAGTATGTTTTATTAAAACAACCGATTGACTTCAATATCGACGAACAACGCGTGATTGTTTTTAATTTGGATTCACCTGAGTGCCCCCACAACACCAAAGGTATAGTGATGGTGGTGATGGTGATGGTGGTGGTTGGTTAGTCGTCGTAGTTTCAGTGTACTTCATTCCCTTTTCTTTCCTTCTTTTTCTTTCACACATTTGTTTCACTTTATTTTCATACATATTTTTTCTTGTGTTCTATCTTTTTTATTTCTTTTTTTTTTTTTTCCATTATCGCGTACACACGAGACCCCTATTATACCAAAGCGTGTATATGTGTATGTGTATGTATGTATATGTGTAGAGGGAAGGATTTGATGATAAAAGTTGGAATAGGGATGGCAATTTAGGGTTGGTGTACTTTTTTTCAAAGTCCAATAACTGTATTGATGGTATAAAAAGAAATGGTACGATGGATAAAAAAAAACAGGGTGTTGTGGAGAAGGAGGGGGGGGGGGTAGAAGTAGGTAGAGTGTTGTTAGTCGATGAATTTTACAATGATCGGATTGAATTCAGTATGGTAAGTTAAACACAAAGTGTAAAAAAGGAACGATACCCCCCCCCCCCCCCAATCGTCTATTTCTTCCTTTTTTATTTTTTTTTTCTCTCGCATATATGTATGCATCTGTATATATATATATATATATATACGAGTAAAAGTATAAAGAGAGAATTAATGAAACCTAAAAAAAAAAAAAGAAATTAACAATAATAAAGTTTTAATTGCTATAAAGTAACCGAGAAAAAGAAACATAAAGAAAGAAAGAAAAAAAAAAAGGAAAGAAAGAAAGAAGAAAGAAAGATCGGATTGCAGCTATTGCGAACATAAAATGGCAATCGTGAGTCTTAATGGCACATCGTAAATTCCCTTTTTAAAAGAGAAAGAGAGAGAGAGAGAGAGAGAGATAAAAAGAAAAAGTAAATAATATAAAAAGAAAGAAAGTGAGCCTGTTTTCTACGACGAATCTGGGGCTTGCGGATTGCAGTCATTGCAAGGTACGTGCAATCAGAAAAAAAGAAAGAAGAAGAAGAAAAAAGAAAAAACCCCCATGAAGGTTTCTTTTATCGAATTAACCGAGATTTATACGTAGCCGTTCTCTCATTCGAAGAAATACGATTAACGTTCGAACGAGTTTTTCCACCTGCGCATAGAAACTCCTAGTAAAAACGTTTGAATTCTTAATACTAAGGCTTCTAATATACAGAAAGAGAGAAAGAGAGAGAGAGAGAGGAAGATAAAGAGAGAAATATAGTAAGTACAAGAGCGTGTACCTTTCGTGTAATAAAAAAAATAAAAAGGGAATACGAAAATACGAAGTGAAATAAAGAGTTAGGGTATAAGAAAAAGAATGATAGAAGGAAAGAGTGGATGAATACGTGAGGGAAAGAGAAAGATATAGTATACCTAAGTGTATGTACAAAAATCAAGACAGAATACGTTAGTGTATGAGAGAAAAAAAGAAATAAAGAGTGAGTGAGTAAGGTATAAGAAAAAGAAAGTATACTTAAGTGTATGTTAAAAAAAGAGACAGAATATGATGGAGTGAATGAGAGAAAAAGAATACGTAAGTGTAAGAAAGAGAGAGACAGAATTTGAAAGTGTTTATGTAAGAGAGTGAAAGAAAGATAAAGTAAAAGAGTGTGTGTGTAAGAGAGAGAGAGTATATGATTTTGCATTTTATAGGTTGAACGGTTGTGCTGCAGGTGGTTTTGTCCATCGTTCAGAGTGGACGTGTTTTCAGTGAAATTTTCGATTCCATTGCGTGCAGTGTTACAAGGACGACGAAATGTCGATATTCCCTGGAGCTACTGTTTCCAATAGAGTTCATTTTGGGAATTGGAATGAAAGATAGAAAGAGTGAGTGAGAGAAAGGTTGCGGTGTATAGTATGACTTTTTAGATGAGATTAAATCGAGTTTCATGCATTCTTTATGTATCTATCTATCTATCTATCTATCTATTTCTTTCTTTTTATTATTTTTAATTAATATCATTTAAAGATATATATTTATATAAAGAAAATGATATAATAAAAATATTCTTGATTGATTTAATAGACGAAAAGATTTGACACAATTATAATTCTAATTGCAGAATTATATCGAATATCGTTTTCATAAATAAGCTAAGAAAATGACGTTTTTCTTTGGTCACGTATCGTAATTATAATGGAAACTTGTTCGAGACGAAAGAAATGATTAATTTGAATTTTTCGACTTACTTTTTTTTAATAATCCGTTTATTTTAATTTTCTTATTCATTACTCATTTTAAAATAAGTTGATATTATAATACTGTAATAGCGAGTTGATTGTACAAAGAAATAAAAGATATTACTTTGTAATTTCTAATATACGAATCAAATTTGTTAGTTTTCCAATAAGAAATCTTTTGAAAGAAAAAAATAGAAACAATGTTATTAACAATTTGTTTATTATTATACCGATTATTAATTTACCAAACGTTTACGTATAATTTCAAATAGATTTATCATTTTTATAAATTATAATTCATATATTTTATTATATGTTACATTTTTTTTTTCTAAATATAATTAAATAACAATGAAAGAAAAATTTTGATATTTACAAAGAGATAATTAGTAACAATATTATTACTCTACTTTCGTAAATTTTATTTAAATTTCGAGAATACGTAAATTAGTTTTTTTTAGTTTTTCTTAAAATGTTTTTACAAATCTTTTGAGAGAGAATCAGTTTACGTGTGAAAGACACGTCCCCCTTTCGTTTCTCATTGAAGGAAAAGAAAATCGTCGATTTGTAAATATCTTGGAAATCCAAAAGGGAATACCCTGTTCGTTCTCTTTCTGTTAGCAAGAAATGCAACCTCTTGAGGATATTACTGCACTCGAGGATAAGAGTTTCAGGAATAATAAGACTTCAAGTGTAATTCGAGAGAATTTTTAGAATGGTATTACGTTACAAACCAAGAAAATATATTTTGTTTATTTATTTTTTCATTTTTTTAATCTTTTTTTTTTTCATTGAAATACAATTATTAAAACGATTAAATCTTTCATTTAATAACCATAAAAACAAACATCTCATCGAATTGATTTATTATACCTGATAATTCATTATTATTATATTATTATTATAATTATTCCAAATAATTTCAATTCGGTTGTTCCGTTTTCAATTAAATTTTCATTTTTATTCATCGGCTTGATTCTCCTTCTTTTATTGTCTTACATTAGTAAACGTCTCACTAATCAAAGATAATAATTCTTTTTCTAGGGGGTGGGAGGGGGCTATGGGAAGAAAAAAAACCCAGAAAAATCACGATAATTAAATTGATCGATTCTCTATTAAAATAATCAAAAGTAAATATCGTTTAAAGTGATTTATTATACTCGAGAGAATTCATCTCTCAATTATTGATTCTATTCAGATTTGGTAACCATGCGTTTTTAATAAAAAAAAAAACCATGAATTTTTTATTCATTTGTTTGAATTTTAATAGGATTTTGATATGTGTTGTCTGGCTGTGTGTGTGTGTGATTTCTTTATTCGATTGTTTTAAATGGTTAAACGTCACTGATGGTATATACGTGATATATTATATTACTTTAAGTAATTTAAAAAAGATATTATATATACAATTTTTTTGTGCAACGTGGATATTTTTATTTTTTAAAATACCCATGGCTCGAAAAGATATACCATGCACATATAAAAAGTAATATTTGTAATAGACTGTAATAATTCGAAAGGTATCGATGTTTTTTGAGTATATAAAAAAAAAAAAAGAAAACAAATGAACGAATTAATAATTCATAAAGAGATGAAATTCTTGTTCTACGTGGATCTTTTTACTTTTTTTAAATTTCCTTTATCTTCACAGAGTTAAAGAAAATTCATGAAAATTTATATTGCAATGAAATCTAAGAGAATAATAATTTTCTCTCTCTCTCTCTTACCCCTTTCTTCCTATCTCCAGTTTATCTATTAATTATTATAATACGCAAATTAATTTATAACTCGAAAAGGTACTCTACGCGTAGCCAAAAGTGTATACTTTAATTTGATATAAGTTTCATTAAAATCTATTAACTTTTAGTATACAAAATATTTAGCAAAACTTTTCAAAGAAATTGCAAAGATGCACAATTTACAGCATTGCATTCACAGACATTTTCTGAACTTTACATGCTACATTTATAACTCGATTTGGTGTTTTACGTGTAGACAAAAGAGTGTACTTTAATTTAATATAAGTTTCATTAAAATCTATTGACTTTTAGTATAAAAAATATTTACCTAAACTTTTCAAAGAAATTGCAAAGATGCACATTTTACAGTATTGAATTCACAGACATTTTCTGCACTTTACATTTGATTTTCATAACTCTACAAAATATTCTACGCGTAGACAAAAGAGTGTACTTTAATTTAATATAAAAATTATTAAAATCCCTTGGCTATAAGTATAAAAAATATTAATAGTATATTCACACGCGGGAGCAAATCGCAGTTTAATGTTAACTTGTAGAAAATGTATTGTTAAGTCAAATATACTAGGTGGTATTTAAAAAAATGAAAGGTACCCTTATATTTCTTTTTCTTCTCCTTTCTATATATGAATGAATATTTTAATAATAATTGAATTTAATTTCATATATTTTAGAAAATTATCAAAAACTATTTACATTATATTATATCAGACGTATATATTAATTATAAAATGAGTTATAAAATGAATTAAAGAAATCAGTGAAATTTCTAATACGAATATTAGATTATAATAATACGAAAAATCATTAAACCATATGAAACTTTGTAATTGTATAGTTTAATAAACACACCTATCGATTATTGTATCGAATAAATCCTACGAGTAAGGTGGGTGAGAGTCACAAATTTGTTTATTTATTTTTTTTTTCTACTTTTTTAAATTATTAACGACCTGTTATCTTATCTATCGCATTAAATCGTGTAATTCGATACTAGAAACTAGATAGTATAATAATCTCGTCAATATCTCGTGATATAGTTATTTTTTTTTTTTTTTATTATTATTATTATTATTAACCCTCTCCTCTCCTGTTATTCATCCACCACCCCTCAACCCCTTCTTTTCAACGGTAGTGTAAAGTTTCACGATCCACTCGTGCTAGCTTTCGTTGAATTATTCAACGATCTCTTTCTCGGGTTTTCCAATCGAAGGAAGCGGCAGCAACCCGAACCCCATGAATTCAGGAGGATGAGGAGGGGAGAGGGTGGGGGTGTGTGGATAAAGGTAAAGTTTCAGTGGAAATGATCATCTGTCGAATATCTAAAGGATCAATAGTCATGAGAGATTCTAACATATGAAATTTAAACGATGTTGTTATTCTATCGATCGGTTTAAATCATTTTTTTTTTTTTGTTCTTTTTCTTTTTCTTTTTCATGTTAAAATTTATCCCCTTTGATTGGTAGGTCACGTTTATTATGCGAGATCATAATGATGTGTTATAATAATTCGTATTCCATTTTTGTCTTATTATGGTTTTCTTTTTATAATTATTTATTTGATTTTTGAATATCTTTTGTAATAAGCACAAACATACATTACACGATTTGATTCTACAACAAATAATATATATAAATATATTATTAATATTATAAATTTTTCTTTATACGTAAATAAAAAAAAAAAAAAGGGAAAAAATAACGAACGAACAAAGTTTTTTTAATAAGAAAAATAATGAAACGTTCTATCAATCATTTTTGTTTTTAATTTACTTATATTCTTTTATAAATGAGATCAAGCGTTGAATGAAAGAAATAGCCGTTAATATAAAAGTCGATTATTTTTATCTTTTCTTTAACCCGTAACCTTTTTTGCAATTCTATTTCTTTTTTATTTCGTTCTTTTTTTTTTTTTTCTTTTTGAATAAATTTTATTTCCCATAGCAATAAATCAAGATAGAATAAAATGGTATCAAGTAAAACGTTGAGAATAGTTTTTTTATAAATGTGTGTGTGTGTGTTTTACCAAGAAACCAAAATCTTTGTACATGTACCTGTATGTAAAAAGAAAGACAGAGAGAGAGAGTATAACATAAAGTAAGATCAATATAGATACAAGATAAAAAGAGAAGATAGAAATAGATGAAAGTTTATTTGCATTCTGTTCACGTGTAAAGTGCACGTTATTTTGTTGTTGTTACAAGAACAAAAGATCGTATTTTTACAATTCGGACATGGTCCATCGAACGTTTATACAACATACACAAACACTTAAACCTCACACACATATATATATATATATATATTTATTTATAGAGTAAAATTCGAGTTAAGAATGGAACGGTATCATTGATTTTATGTCTGTTCTTTACAATTATATATCAAGATTAAAATTATATTGATTCTTTTATTATTTGGTTTAAATATATAAATATAATATTATAATAATTATTTATTATTTTTTTATTTTACTATTATTACACGTATTTTCGACGTGTGAAAAGAATAAAAATGAATCTAACCGATTTCATTATTTATATATGTACCAAAGTTTTCTTAATTAAAAACGACAAGATTTAATTAAATTATCTTATAGTTTGTCGGTAAATAAGCATGACGAAAATTGATTTATCTATTTTTTTTCTTTTTTTTCTCTTTTTTTTTAGACGTAACATTTTAAATTTAATTCGTCGAATCGTTCGTACGTACGTTCGTTCATTCGTTCGTTATTTCGAAACATTCGTGAGATTCGGTTTATTTCTACTTCAATTTTCTTTCTAACTTTCTTCTTTTTTTTTTTATTCCCACTCTATCATTTATCTTTTTTTAAATTCATATTAAATCGTTCGAATTTCTTGACGAAATAAATCCCACCTTGGGTTAACCAGCAGGATCCTATTATCTTGTTTAAAACTTCTACCAAGAGATTATTTTTCAAATGTATTCATCTGTTTTATATTTCAATTTTCACGTGGTTACATTAAATTCTCGAATGAAAACATATAGAATTCATTTTTATTTGTTACATCGTTGTTAGAATTGAATGAAATTTGTGAAATATTTCTCTAAGAGATAATTAAACAAGTTTTCGTATAAATTTACAAATTAAAATTTATTCATCGTCAAACACACACACACACATTATTCTAATGAATAAATATAATTATTATTTTTAAAAAAGTAAAATATATAAAAATTGTTA
>NW_014569658.1:230423-236780 GCF_001313835.1 Polistes canadensis
TCTCAATTTAACAGGAAGTAATTGTAAAAAAAAAAAAAAACAAAAATAAAATTAGATAAAAAAATTACACAAAAGAATAGAAAAAAAAGAAAGAAAGATTGATATTAAAGAAAAATATACAAATATCTCTTATCGATCAGATATTTCAATTCGAAGGTCAAACCCTTTACCTTCATTTCCTTAACCCTACTAATATTTGCGATCACAAACTAGGACAGTTTTAACAATCGATATTTCAAACGCACTCTAATGAATGAAGTTTCCTACATGACTTTGGACATTTCAACTTCTGGCATGAAAAGAAGAAAATGGGTAGGGAGAAAAGAGGGAGTTATGGGTGGTAGGGATGACGGTATAAGAAAGTAAGGGTAGAAAGAAAAAAAAAAAAAGGTGATTTTAAAATGTCAAGATCGATGACAACGAGAAAGTGGTGCTTTTTCGACGATGATTCATCAGCTAGTGGAACAATTTTTCTCTCTCACTCGCACTCCATATATATTTTTTTTTTTTCAACTCTCTCACATTCTTTTTATCATTTTCCTCAAGACATTACATCGTAATTTAAGATAAATTCGATGAAAAATGTACTAACGTAATGATAGTTTTACGTAAAATCTCTTTCGTTGATTAAAACTTGGTTTTTTCTTTTTTTGGTATTCCCATTTACATGAAAGTTATATCGAAAAATGAATGAATGAATGAACGAACGAATGAATGAAAGATCGAAAGGAAGGAAGGGAAAGAAAATTTGTGTTTAAGGTCAGACATTTTTATTGATTACACGAAAAGAAATGGTAGTAGTGGTGGTGGTGGGCGGGTGGGGGGGGGTGAGGGTGTATAAGAGAAAACGTATCTTCTTATAAATGTAATTCGTTCGATCTTATCCTAATGTACCCTTTCGCGTTGAATTTATTTTCATATAAAAAAAAAAAAAAAAAAAAAAAACAAGAAAAGGAAAAATATCCCAGTTAAAAAAATAATGAAAAAAGGTAAGGAAAAATATGACGTGCGCATACGTACACACACACACATACATACATACATATTTTCAGGTAATTTTTTTTCTTCTTCTTTCCTCCTTCTAAAAATCGAACTACGTAGTAAATCTACGTAAGAACTTTGTAGAAGAGATGGTATACGTTTGGAACGTAACTTTATTACCTTCTTAAAATTTCCACTACGTAAAAGATCAAACGAGCCCGCGGAGAATAACGATGCTCTCTTTCTCTCTTTCTCACTCGCTATCTTTTTTTTCTTTTTTTTTTTTCAACCATTTCATCCTTCACAAGGTGTTATCTTTTTTTAATGATAAAGAAAGAAAGACAAAAAAAAAAAAGAAAAAAGATAGAAAGAGTGAAAAAGAAAAAAATTCCAACGAAGAAAAAGAAAAAATGAAAAGAAAGAGGAAGAGAAAGAGAAAGAAAGAATGAGGGAAATGATGAAAGAATTAAAATGAAATAAAACGAACTCTTTTATGAACGAACGAATAGAACGAAAAGATGAGAGATCGTGTGTAAAATGTGTAATATTAATATTTAATACGAAACTAACTAATATTGAATATTGAAAAACTGTTTTGTAATCTTGTCGTAACAAAGTGCTTTCGTGAAACGAGTTGAATGAATGCATACCGAAAGGAGTACACCAAATATAAAATGAAAAAGGAAATTCGTATACTTATTCAAATATAAGAAGAAGAAGAAGAAAATGAGAAAAATTGTACATAGGTAAATACACCTATACATAAATATTCTATATACAGTGTACTATGTTGCATATGTATATAAATATACTATTACTATATATACTTATGTACTGTATAATATATCTAGTCAACGTGTGTGTATATCGTTTAAAAAGCTTTTATTATATTTCGTTTTTTTTTTTTTTTTTTTTTTTCTACGAGAGATGCCATGGTAATATAATTTGTTTGTAATTTAAAAAGACAAAATGAAAGATTGGAATAGTTAAATGTAATGGTAAATGATTAACGGATTAATATGTGATTGTTATGTTGAAATAAATGGAATTGTTCGTTACATTTTGCAACTTCAAAAACTAATGCATAATTTTATTATTACTTTCTTTTTACTTCTTTATATCTATATGTCTTTTTAATTTCAATATTTTACGTCGAAGAGAAAATGAGAGGAAGGAACGAAGTTTTTAAAATTAATTTTAATGGACCTTCTCGATAATTGTTATTCTAATAAGAAAAAAGTCTTTTTATCTCTCTCTCTCTCTCTCTTCATATAAATTTTAGATTAAAAAATAATTGATATTTTCTCGATAATTATAACTGAATGTAATTAATAAAAAATGCAAAGTAAAAAATAAAAAGATCTAAAAGAATAGTTTGTATCAATGTATTATATTAACTCATTCGTTATAATGATAAACAATTAAATTGATTAATAAAATTGTTTTAACGTTTTGCAAGAAAAAATTACAATTTGTTGAAAATAGATTCGGTGGTAATTTATTGGTAATTAATAAAAACAAAATCTAACGGAGATAATTTAAAGGTTTTTTCTAATTTACTTCTTTTCTTTTTTCTTCTTCTTCCTTTTTTATACCTTTTCGTAAAACGTACGAGAGAAAGAGGGAAAGAGATAAATGATAAAGTCGGTACGGATGTAAAAAGAAAGAGTAAAGGAAATGAAAAAAAAAAAAAAAAGTGAATGAATGAATGAAAGGAAGAAAGAAAGAAAGAAAGAAAGAGGTTAATAACTGGTATATCCAAGGGACGACAAAAGGGTTGAAGGGTAAAAAAAAAAAAGTCAAAAAAGAAAAAGTAAAAGATATAAAAGAAAGAAGAAGAAAAAAAAGAAACATTTTACGATAGTCATTCGTATTACTTTTTCCGAGATAAAACCTTGACGAGAGAAACAAAACTTTTCCCTAGATTTTTTATATATATATTATATTATATACTGTACACACATATATATATATATATATTATAGATCTACTTACAGAATGAAACAAAAGTTTTATTATGAAAATCTATTGTAAAAAAAAAAAAAATTAATTACTTCTTCGTGATATACTATTCTTTCCTAATTATCTTTTCCCTTTTTTTTTCTCTGTCACGGATTTAAAATAAATGTTCCTAACGCGTTGTGTAATTTTACGATTCATAAAGTAGAAAAATAAAGGACACAGATTAACTTACTATTGTAATTAATTATTTCTTTTACGTCGAGAGAGAGAGAGAGAGATAGAGAAACTCGACAGAGTTATTTTTATTTTTCTATTATTTTTGTTTCTTTTTCTCAGACTCGTTAGTTTTACGATTAAGGAAAAAGAATAAATTTTGTTTTGAAAAAGAGATTTGTGTGAGTGTAAAAAATAATAAAATATATAATATTAATTTTTCATCATCGCGAAACTTTTTTTTTTTTTTATATCCGTCTTATCGTTAAAAACTTTTCGATACAATCCCTATGCATACAAATTTGTGTATATTTTATATTAATAATAATAAGTTAACTATGTGTACGAACAATTATATACAAACAAATATAATAATACAATATAGTGTGTGTATAGAATGTACACAAATTTGTTCGATTAAAAATGCAAGAGAGAAGGGAAACAAAAAATATTATATAAATAGAAAAAAAAAATAAAACAAAATTGGTGGTGTTTCGAATCTTTTTTTTTTTTTTAAAATAATAAAATAAATAAAAAATTGTATAGTATATGTATACGTAGAATGGAAATTAAACATTTGAAATAGGTGAGAGTTTGTTTATAGGTAGTATATTATAACAAGTGTAGCATAATCCTATTGGTTCGACTAAATGATAAATATTTTATTGTGGAAAATGTGTACGAGCTCGAAATGCAACAGATCGAAAATGTTTCGGTGAATACGATCGACGTTTGACCCCACTTTGGTCAGTTGCCCCATCGAAAGATAAAAGCTTTTATTCCAAAAGTGAAAAAAAAAAAGAAAAAAAAAAAGAAAAAGGTGTACGTTTATTTAAAACACACACACACACGCGCACACCTATTTTTTTTTTCTTCTTTCTTTTGTTCCTCACTTGTCTATACTTTTAAAAAATTTCCCAATATTTGTTTTCTTGCTTTTTTATTCTGGAAATATCATATATATATTTTAAAAAATTAAATTACACCTTTTTTTTAGAAAAGTCAATACGAATAATCCGAATAATCATTTCGAATTATTAAAAACAATTATTTATTGATGTAATAATAATAATAATAAAAAGAAGAAGAAAATAAATAGAATGTTCTAGTTTTGTTTGAACACGTAAAAGGATTCAAACTTGTTCATATTGTTACAAGCAATATTCACGTCAATACGAATTTTACTCTTACTTCAAGTTTGTATGAATTGTCAACCCCATAGGGAAACAATTAAATGTTCTTCTTAGTCCAAAGGGACGACGGTGGTGATGGTGGTGGTGATAGTGGTGGTGGTGATTGTATTTGTAACACAACACAGAAAAGCCGCAAATGGTGGCACGTATGAATTTCAACTTTGACCAATGCAGATCCCTGTACTATACAACGTCACGTCGATGTTTATCAAGAAACCCATTATAAAGGAAATTCGCACGAAAGTCCAAGAGAGTGAAATAGAAACGAAATTAGATGATTGGGGGGTGGTTTATTCGATTCAACCTTCGTTACTGACGTTCGTGACGTGACGTTTTGATCTCAACAACGACAAATAAAAAAACAATAAAAACGAAAATGTGAAACAGAAAGATAGAATATCTACCGAGAATAAATAAAAATAAAATATAATAAAAATAAGATAGTATAATTTTAAGATTGGTGATAATTAATGGTAGACAAGGGGTGTGTTAAGAGAAAGCCAAAAATGTGAGATAATTATAAGTGAAATAATGATAAGACATTGTAAAAAAACTTTGTAAGTTGTGCAATAAAAACCTGATTATATATATATAATAAAAATAAGAATTATATAGATAGTTTAATTATAAGATTGTTGATAATTATTGGTAGAGGAGAGGGCTGAGTTGAGAATAAATCAAAAATGTGAGATAAATATAAATGAAATAATGATAAGACATTGTAAAAAAATTTTGTAAGTTGTGCAATAAAAAACCTGATTATATATATAATAAAAATAAGAAAGTAAAGAAGAAGAAAAAAAAAGAAACAAAAATTAGAATAAAAAAACGTGAAACCGAATTATTTCTAATTGAATTAATTCTATACCTTATATATGTATTAAAACAAAAACAAAAAATAACAAACATGTGATTTTTCAAAGGAGGCAAATTTTTCTTATTTTCACCCTTTTTTGGTTTTATTTTTTATTTACTCTCTCTCTTCTTTTTCTATTTTATTCTCTTGTTGTATATGTATATATGTAAAGGGTGGTTCTTATTCTCGTGTAATTTAACACAATACGTTTCTACGAATTCAACGAAGATATAACCTTGGTCGATCACGAAGAGGCTTTTCGAATATCGTACTCTGACCACACTCCAATTGTTTCCAACGAATTACCTTTACCGATTACACGATTATTCGATCGCAATGTTATTTCCGTGTTTACCCCTATTTGCTTTCTATCCCTCTATCCCTCTCTCTCTTTGTTGATAATTGTAATTTGTTTGCAAGCTTTTCTAAAACTTTATCTAACGAGATAAACAAAACTAATGGATTGATTTAATTAAAGTAATTTTGAAATTCTATTGCAATTTATTTAATTATAATTTGTCTAATTTTATATTAAATCAATGACTCTTTAGTATTTTATATTCGTAAAATCTTTTTTGTATCTCTTTATATTCAAATGAAAGAAAAAAAAACAAAAACAATATAATTGAATATCATTTTTTTTATATTAATAATTAATTGTACTTTATATATAAAATTTTTTTAAGAGAAATTTCAAATTATTGAATTATATAACTTTTATTATCTTGAAAAAAACATCTTAACCCCACATATCAGATTAAACTAAACGACATTATAGATCTCGATCTAATATATTTTGTATAATTCTTAATATTTCTTGTTTCTTATCAATATTTGCACGTATTCTAATTTACGTTAAATCAATATAAAAAAAAAAAAACCTAAAATGATTTTTATGATATGTCAAACATTAATCGATTAAAATCTAAACGATCTAAGTTACTTTATCGTTTAATTTTTATTATTTTCTTTTTCTTTTTCTTATTTTAAAATATAATTAACGAAATCCGTCGGATATTTATCGGACTTTAACGAGCTAGTAGAAATGTTTTTTTTTTTTTTTTTTCTGTCCTCCCTTTGTCTTACCCGGAAATACGCATGGTCGAATAATAAAGATGACACGGCTTTTTAGAAAATGACTTTTTTGATGAT
>NW_014569658.1:237402-239174 GCF_001313835.1 Polistes canadensis
ATTATATTTAATATTATACTTTTTTGAACAAAATGTTTCAAAGTAAAGTAATTAATTTTTTGTAATGTAATCATTTAGGAAACTTTTATATCTTTCTCTACATTAAAGTTCATAACGAATATACATAAAGTATGTATGTATGTATGTATGTATGTCTTTGTTTAAATTCAAGCATCCGTGAAGAGAATTTTCCAAGATGTGAAAAGCATTTCTACAGATATATATGTATACCCGTTGAATTTCTTCAGTTATTTCTCTCTCTCACTCTCTCTCTCTCTTTCTCTCTTTATTTCTTTCTCTCTTTCTCTCGTAACAAGATAAACGGCTCGTATCTTTACAGTCATACTACTACTACTACTATGATATAAACTATAGTGTAAACTATAATATATTTTAGACCAACTTAATCTCATTCTTAGGTTATACGAGTGAGAACATAAATTCAATGTATACTTATGAACTATAAATATAAATATATTACATGTATGTAAAATATGAATGAATATATGTATGTATGTATGTATGTATGTATGGATTTTTGGCTTATGTATTGCTAACAACAGGAACTTAGATTATATTCAAATATTCCATAGGGATTCCAAGGAATTTGCATTGCCAGCTTACCCGAGCTTTTCTTAAGGAGATATTTCTTAAACAAAACAAAAAATAAAGAAAATTATTAAAAATAAATAATAATTCTATTTTTGAAAAAGATTAAAGTTACAAATATTCAACAAAATATTAGATTACATTTGATAAAGTTGAATATATATTTATATAAGTGAAATTGATTAGTTGTTTCGCGATAAACACGAATGCTGACCACTTTTTTATAACCTTGAAAAAAAAAAATAATAAAAAGCTCTACCTATAATCAAAGTACTATAATACTTTTCTTAATCTACGTAACATCGAAACGATTTCCGAGTTTAGTGTGTACCACACCTTTAAGAAAGATAACGTTTGAAAATAGCTTAGGTTTTATTATTCGATTGAGTTTCTTAATGTTTCATAAAAATATTTAAGAGAATTATTCTTAGAAATACGTTTACTTAGAAATAAATTTACGTATCTTTTATATTTTGTATTTTCAATTTGAACTAACCATTTTTTTGTTTTCTTTTATTTCATGATTCGAACAAACTTACTATTTCTTTTTGATATAAATTCAAACAGATAAGTTGATTTAATATCCAAAAAAAAAATAAATCAATACGTCATCGAATAAAATATTTTTATGACGCGTGTACGATAAAAACAAAAAAGACAAAAATTCAATTAAGACGAGAACAAATTTTCAATCAATACGACTGAATAAAAGTTTTGTTAGAAAAAAAATATTAGGCTGACAACGAGGAAATAAATGAACAAGTACAAGGAAGAAAGTACACGCCCACACACACACACACACACACACACACACCCTGCTCTTCCCCACGTATTATTATATTCATACACACACGCACGTATAAAGTAGAGAACAACGTCAAAGGGAAAAATACAAAATATGGTGTTAAAAGAGGGTAAAGAAATGCGAGTGTCTGATATTACATATTCTTGTTGCTTTTTTTTTTCTACAAAACTATCCTTGGTTCGCGTTTTAAAAAAACGGTAAAAGGGTCTTTTTCTTATTTTCTTTTTTTCTTACTCTTCCCTTTTATCTTTCTCTCTCTCTTTCTCTCTTTCTAATAATTTTAAAAGAATAAGAATAATATAGAAGAGAGATTCGTTAGTAATACAATTAGACGAGTGAAATAATATAAAAATAAAAT
>NW_014569658.1:241224-242969 GCF_001313835.1 Polistes canadensis
TTATTTATTTTATTTTCAAATGCGAAGGGGGGTGGGGGTGGGGATATGGAAAAGATATTTATTTAATCGAAGAGGGGGGGGGGCGGGGTCAAACTTGATAAGATTGTTGCTTACATTATACGAAAAGCTGGGATTGATTTTAAAGTAGAAGGAAGTAAAAGCCATTGAAAACGAATTGCAATGGATGCAGTAGTGGTGTTGAAGTAGTCTTTGTGTATTAGAAAACCAAGTAGTGGAAATAAGTGGCGTTCTGTAGTTGAAACTCGTTGGGATGACGTTGCTGCATTGGCCAGACGGAAAATGGGGTTTTAAAAGGAACCCGATTCGAATTCTCGAAAGTGTAAAAAAAAAATCGTGAAATAAAAAATTCGTCTAGGAAAACGTTTAACACGATAACGAAATAATTAAATTTAATTGATAAATTTGTTTGATTCTTTTTCTTTTTAAATATATAAACATTCGATTTAATTTCTATCATCGGAAAATATTCTTTTTGTATAATTTTTATTTAGAATTTTTACGGTGTTACGTTTGAACGATGATGGTAAGTTTTTTGTTTTTTTTTGTTGTTTGGTTTTCTTTCTCAATATCGAATTTCAATCACGATTTTGTCACTCGACAAATTATTTTTAATAAATATCCTCTGTTCAATATACCTGGTTATGATGATAATAATAATAAATATTATTTCAAAGTATGTCGAAAATAATTGTAGTTTATTTTACGAAACGGACGATACGCGAAAAGCTTAAATAATGAAAATAAAGTATGTTTGACGAGCTTAAACGAAAATCAATCTACGTTTGACATAGATCTATCAGTTATATCCGTTTTATACGCGTTGACAGCATAACCCACCCCCACCCACCCACTACGATCTTTCATTCATTTATCTCACTACGAAAGTTACGACAAAAAAATTTTTATCTCGAAGAGACTTTTATTTTTTTATAAATATTGTTAACCTTAAAAAGAAAATCAATTTCCTTTAAGGAAATTGGCTTTTAATCGATAATAAGTAACGTCAATGTTATCAATTATAAACAAAATTACTATCTCGAAATAAATACTAATTAAAATAATTAACACAATTGTCCATATATATAAAAAATATCATACAATATTATTTAATTTTATTTATATAAGATATTTCCAATAAATAATATTGATTATATTATCATTTGTGTTCGTAAAGAAAAATTTCCAATAAAAATTCTGTCCTTACGTATTGAAAAGATGCGCCTTTTATTTAAAAAAAAAAAAATATCAAATGAAGAGAAAAAAAATTAATAAAAGAGACAGCTAAATAGAAAAAGGAGGAATTCGGGGTGGTGATGGGGAGGAGGGGGGTTAAGGTAGAGAATAAGTGATAAGGAAAGATATTCGATCGTTGACCTATTATCACTAACCGTTAGCCAACACGAACGCTTATTTTAGGGTTCGCATGAGATTGTAACGAATCAGGTAATCGCTTCAGGGGTAGGAGGGGGAGGGGGGCTGTAGTGTACTCTGCTTTCTCACCCCTTGGAACAATCGAATCTCACGTATGCATAGTCTCACGTAATACCAACTTCTCTATCCCCATTGTTCCACACAAAGAATTTTATAACAAAGGGAATGAATATTCTTAATCGTATCACGTTTTATCGATTTTTTATAATATTTTATATCTAATATCATTATTATTATTATTATTATTATTATTATAAGATTAGATTTAAGATTTGTGTTATATATTTAAAATA
>NW_014569658.1:244309-249218 GCF_001313835.1 Polistes canadensis
TATCATTCTATACGATTGCACACAAACAAATGATATAATTACGTAAAAATAAATCTATAATTTTGTAATATATTAAACAAACAAACAAAAGAATGGATTGAAAAAGAGAAAAACTCATGAGAATGCATTCTTAAAAATATTTATCACAAATATCGGAGACTCGTTTTTAAAGGGCTCTTTGATATTTGAATTTTTTTCCAGTAAAAAATATGAAATCCAACGTGTTCCTCATTCGCCACGACAGTTCTTTCTTTTTCTGTTTTTTTTTTTCTTTCTTTCTCTGACCCATATAATAATCCACCTACGATGCAAGACCAAGAATTTATCGTAACGTAGAAGATAACGTGCATTTACTCTCGACAATCCTTTTCCTTTTTTTTTTCCTCCCCTTTTTTTTTTTTAATACCCTCATCGTTTCTCTTCAAGAGAATGCGAATTCGAATTTTACGTATATACAAACTGGGTCGAAAATTGCAATAGTGAAATATTTCTATTGAGAAAACTCGATCAATTTTTTTATTCTATAATTTTCTTTTTTTTTTTTTTTTGTAAGTTAACATATTATTAAAATATATATAAATATATGTAAATTTGCAATGTTAGGATTATATATAAAAATAAAAAGAAAGGTCAATTATTTCAAAAGTTTTGAAAAAGAAAAAGTCCTGACCAAACGTGTGCATTTTCTTTTTCCTAATTTATTTCTGCTTCCCTTTAACGAAATCATTTTGTTTTATATTCTTTAAAAAAAAAATATCTTTCTTGATTTCTGTATGATTTAGTACGTAAGAAAAAAAATTTGAAAAAAAAAATAAAAAGAAAAACAAGAAACTTTACGCAAGTGTTGCCGGAGAACGTGTATATTTTAAATAGAAAAATCGAAAAGAAAATTTGTTAGATGTAAACTTAAAAAAAACTTTACGAAATATACTAAACAATATTTATCTGACGAGTTTAGGAAGTAATGGTACGCGGTAGTTTCATTTTTATCTCGAAAGGATGTTTTTCATTCACGCTGGACCCGTAAAAAGTTAAGCAAAATTTCGTGTTTTTTTTTATCATGTCTCTTCGAATTTTCCTTTTCTTCGAAGTTCATCTGACTACTCGAAGTTCGTGAAAAGTTGGACATACAACGGAAAGTCATGATGATGTTGCAATTGTTACTTTCTCAAGTGGTCTTTCATGTTTTCGTAATACGCTTGATGCACTTTAGTCTAACTTTTGAAATATAGTTTACTTTTCAACGAACTATACTTGATCTCAAATATCTTATCATTTTAAACACACACATAAACACACACACACACACAGATATACATCATCAAGTTGTACGATAAATTTCTATTATTTTTTGTAGTTAGACAAAAGCATAAGTAAACTAGTATTATTTATGCAACGAGAAAAAGGTACACGTCAGCAAAAAAAAAAAAGGAAAAAGGAAAAGAAAGAAAAAACTACGAAAATTCAGCTTCTTCTTTAAGCCAAGCTTTAAAGGGTAGTAACAGTTAAGAATGATCTACTTCGGTAAGGACCAACAGGAAGCAAGTTGCAATTTTTCACAGTGTTCTCATAAATATTACATCGAAGATATACGAACATTGCTGAAAAAAGAATTATCTTTTAAAAAAGATTGAACCTACGAAATCGTTCGAGTGTGTGTGGTGGTGTGTTTAAAACACATAGCAAAAGAAGGATTGGTGTGTTTTATGGAAACTACAAAACAAAAATCTCAAATTATCGGAACAAATAAAACAAATCATCACGAAAGGCATTAGAATATTATTTATTATAACAAACACATTAATAATTATGGTATTTCAACTTGATTTGTAGAAATCAGTTTGTTTATCAGTTCTTTTTGCAGTAACACGTCAGATAAGTATAATAATTTTTTGTAAAATACACACACAGAGAAGTGAATATCATATTTCGTAACTTTATACGAACACACACACCTTTTCGTGATTTGTTTTACTTGAAAAAATGATTAAGATTATTTCAGGGCCCCACCCTTCCCCTTCCCAGTGTTTTAAACACACCCAATTGAAATACATTTTATAGATTGACCCTCAAATATAATACTTTGGGCAATCTATACAATGCCTGGAATATATATGTCATATGTGAATAATTAGTAGGTGATACGTGTCAGGTGAATATGTATGCTAGGATACTACTTTTACTACTACCTAATAGTATTACATTTTCGCATGAAGCGCGTGCTAGGAATTTTCTTCCTTTTCGAAAAGTGGGTCGTAACTATCCGAGAATCGAGAATAAAATTCTTCACATGCTCTTCAACGGGAAGAAAGAGTGAGAATGAGAGAGAGAGAGAGAGAGAGAGAGCACCCGATAAATTGTGAACCCTTACATGTCTTAATATATATATATATATATATCATTCGTAATAAATTTTTTCTTCTTTGCACCTCCCCCTTACTCTCTATCTTTAATTATTTAAGTATTAAAAAGATCTTAAATCAATTGTTTGAATTAATTATCGAGATACTCATTTTCAAAAGTTTTCAAAAACATTTCAACGAAGAGTTGTTCATTTTTTATAAAATTCTTATTTGTAATATTATTACTACGAAACATTTAATTTAATTGACAAAAATAAATACTAATTAGTTATTAGTAGTATTAGTAGTATTATTGCATTAAGAAAAGAAATATTAATTCTTATAATAATAATTACAAAATAAAATTCAAATAAATTTATAATAAAGAATTTAGCTTTTTAAAATATGAAAAAATTTGGTTTCAGATATTATCTTGTATGTTCAATATATAATAATTAATAATTATACGACAATGAAATAGATAGAAATAAAACAAAAATTGATTAAAAATAATATATCGATGCAATATTGCACATGCAACGTTTAAGTGTCTCTCTCTGTACGTGTGTATGCGTGTTTTATTTTTTTCTTACACACATTTGTTATAGTTTAATAAAATATGATCGCTTACCGTTGTGGAAGCACTGGAACTTCTGTGTTGTTTGATTAGTGGACTTCCATGATTCGTCGGTAACTCCGACGAATTAAATTGACGATTTATTGCAGGTGTCGTCTGATGCTGTACAGGTGGTTCGATATCGAGATAATACTGGGTTTCCAAGTGGCTTTGAGCTCTTCTCTCCTCGAGAACTATCTTACGTGCTGCACGGAATATTCTGTAGTATACCTGAGAGATCATATTAATTGAGAGTTCGATAAACTAGATTTCCTTCGAATATTAACGAATTAATATGTTAACTAACATTATTAATCATATCAACATTTTATATTATACACACAATATAATATATTAAATAAATAAATTCATTAAATTTTATTCTAATAATTTGATAAACATTATATAATAATTTATAACACGTTGAACGTAATCTCTGAGAATATGTGTTGATTACTATAATTAATTATACTTTTTTTAATATATTATAAAAGTTACACACATTCGTATGTGGAAAAATATACGTTTTTTTTTTATTATTAGAAGAGAAGAATATTAACGTTAAATAATCGAGGACACAGATTTTGTACTAAACGTTCAACGCATTTTTTTCTGAGAGTGATTATAATATGATAGAATATTTATATACATTTAAAAACGACAATAACAAATATCATTTAGATATTTTGATCGTTATTTTAATTTAAATAAAAGAAAATGTTTAATGACACACGGTGAACGCGTTAGATTGAAAAATGTATCCATAAACGTGCATAGCATACAAAACGGGATACCATTTAACACAGATATAAGCGATTAATATAATTGAACAATGAAAAAGCTTGGTGCATTGTGCGATGAATAATTGTTACGCTATTAATATTAATAATAATGTGAAACTAAATAGATATCTCCCTAGTTGATTTCAATGAAAATTCACATAGAACTAGCCAGCTATGGTTAATACATTTATTTCCAATGATTTCTATGATGGAAACGTTTAACGAGACGAGAATTAATGACGATCGAAAATTATTTTGTGGAAACGTATTTAGAAAAATTATAAACAAAAAAAATTTAAATATATAAAAACAAATAAATAATACTATAATTTTGATATATATATTTAAAATTTCAAATAAAAATATTGAAATATTAATAATTAGATATTATTTGTCTTTATAATTTTTGTTCTTAAATACAAAACACTTATACAGTGTTTAAATATCAAACGTTTACAATAAGAAATATATAATAACGTGTTATTTATATATTATAGATATGAAGTATTAAATAATTTCGAACAAACGCGTGACTCATTGGCCTATCTGATAAAATAAAAATAAAAAAATAAAATAAAATAAAAAAGAAAATTATGGCAAGTCGTTAACGATCGTTTGTCATAGTCTACTGACTTTCTTTCTCTTCGTAGATTCGATATTTAACAAATGGGACGAACAAACTCGTGTGCCTGCAAACATTATCTTTTAAAGTGGATGAACGTAACGATGTTACCACGTAGGTGTCGTTAATTACGATCACCGGGTGAACGTGAACGTGTTATTCTTTTTCTTTTCTCTTTTTTAATTTTATTTTCTTTCTTTTTTTTTTGTTTTTGTCTTTTTTTTTGTTTTTTTTTTTTGTTTTAGACACGACCCGGGTAGAAAGTATCTTATTCTATTTTTATAATGCACAAATATATATTACGAGAACTTTATAATTATAACTTTCTATGTAATATGATAATTAAAGAACTGTATAATATTTCGTAAAGGACTAAAGAAAAATAAATAAAAATGAAAAGTGGAAAATACACTTTTAGAAATAAAACATTCTCTCTTATCGGATAATACATTCGTGTGTATATATAATATATTTATATTTATATTTATTTATATATTATGTTTGAAATATTATTTTCTTGTTTGAAATATATGAATGTATCCTTTTT
>NW_014569658.1:250493-251625 GCF_001313835.1 Polistes canadensis
AAAAAAAAAAGAAAAAGAACAAAATGTCAAAGGGAGAAGTACACGTAAATTGAAAAAAAGAAAAAAAATAAGAAAACTCGGGTGATTATTAAATTTCAATCAATACGATACAGATCTACTTTTGTCATTAAATATTACCTACCAAACTATTATTACTACTAATATATATATCTACGTAATAATAATGCAAGAAGAAAAGGGTGTTGGATCGAACGGGAGACAGGGGGTGTGTGTGTGCAGGGGATTGGTGAAACAAGTACACTGAATAATGCATATATCTATTCGTATACGTTCACGCTCGTGTACGAAGGTACACTTTCAAGTGAGAAAATCGATTTCCCAAGTTGCATATACATACTATAACACACATACATATCTCTATATACATATATATGTTCTTATAAAAGCGTGTGAGTTGCGTATATTATTTGTATCTATGTATATATATATAATATATAGAAACATTGTATATGTGGGTGTATAATATATACATACATATGTGTCATAAATTGAGAAAGATAGAGACAGATGAGCTTAGCCGATGGTCGATTGAACTTCGACATTAATGACACGACACACGTGCACACACACACACACACACACACATATACAATGATGAAGAATGATGGACGGTGCAACATTGAATAACACGTGGTAAAATAGCGTATGCATCTGAATGTATATATCTCTGGTGGCCACTCAAATTCAACGGGGTAACACGTTATTATGGGTAAAACAATGGGTTTTGCGAAAACTGTGGTTATGGTGGCCGTCGAGCTAGGTAATCCGATCGACATGTCGATGTTTATTTTCATTCGTATTCTATTACGCCTCTTCTCGCATTATTATTTCTACAGAATGAGTTTTTGGTTACACGATGATAATGACGATGATAATAATAATGATAACACACACACACATTTCCCTATAGAATCGTGTGTATGATTCCTATTAGTTTTAAACATTTTTAACAAGTATTCGAAAATGTTATCGACAACGAAAAGGTGTTTACAAAATACAAATTTGATATTAAATCAATTGTTTTATACTCCATCTCTTTCTATTTCTATTTCTATTTCTTTTCTTTTCATTTTTTTTTTTTTTTTTTAAATAGAAAATGAATAATGGTAAT
>NW_014569658.1:251829-258209 GCF_001313835.1 Polistes canadensis
CACACACACACACACACACACAGAGACACTCGTATGAAGCGGATGAAAAATAATGGAAAAGAAAAAAATTTTTAAAAATAATAAAAAAAAAGAAAAAAAAAAAACTACTAAACGCTCACCATTATCATGACGGTTAGTGGTACGTAGAAACTGAGGACTGTTGCGTAGATCTGATAATAGAAATTTTGGCAGACCGTACAATGCGAGGGTCCAGTTTCCGAGTAGGTATAAGCGTTTTCGATAAACAATAATGGCGTCAGACTAACGCAAGCTGCTACCAACCAAACAAGTAGCACGTAGACCATCATCCGTTTAGGTGTCCTCTGAACGCCGTATTTCAGAGGTTTCGTGATCGCCCAGTACCTTTGACGTGAGTTGATCGAGAGAAAGAGAGAGAGAGAAACAGAGAGAGAAAGAGAAAAAGAAAGAAAGAGAGAGAGAGAGAGAGATAAAGTGAGAAAAAGAATAATACAACCAAGTATAAAGTTAGTTTATCAAAATTTGTTCTAAGTTAACTAAGTTACCTTTTTCTTTCTGTGTTTGTTTCTTTCTCTCTCTATTTTTCTTTTTTCCCACTTTTTGTTCTCTTTCTCTTTCTATCTATCTGTTACAAGATTTTCTGTATATTTTTTCTTTATGTCATAATATCCTAGTGAAACAAAGCAGTCCGTGATATGAAACAATGACAAAATTTTAATGGGGATTGTATATAGGTATACAATGAAAACGATAGAAAATTTGATAACGGTTTAATATCAATTAAAGATTCGTCACTGTGCATGTGTGTGTTACGTTAATAATGTTTGCATATATCGAACATGTAACAAGCTTTAATCGATTTTTTCTCAACATTTATATATTCTTTTTGTCCCTGCTTTTTTGTATAAATCTGTTGGAAGAATAAATTTGAAAAAGAAAACAAAAAAAATAGAAAATAGTGTAATAACGTGGTATGCATGTAATATATATATGAATACGTAACTTTTTAGTAATGTATAGTGAACGAGAATAAAAAAAAAAAAAAAAAAAAAAAAAAAGGTCAGTTAGATTTTTGGTTTCTTTTTATCCGAGGGTAATGAGAAATAAAGAATGAAAGTGAATAAAGAGAGAGAGAGAGAGAGAGAGAGAAAAAACCGCTTGGAATTTTAATAGCACTTTTAAAGTTCGTCTTTATATTTTTTTTTCTTTTTCTTTTTTTTTTTTGTTTTTTGTTTTCGTACGTTTTGTCTCAATCTTTCTATCTTTTTTTTTTTTTTATTTTTGCTGCTGCTTTGCTTTGCTTTGTTTCGATTAGGGTATTACCACCACCACCACCATCACCACCATCACCATCAACACAACACAACACCGATAAAATTTAATAAACGTTAGAAATGAGTGTTTAACTAAGATTCCCCATGATGATGGGCGTTTAAATGTCCCCACGTAATGTAAATATTTGCAACGAATCTCGCGAGAGAAACGCGTTAAACACATAACAGCATGAATACACTCTTGAATAAGAACAATGGCCGTCGCCAATGTATGTTGCCCGGTTAATTAACGATTTTATTCTACAGGCTGGCTCAAAAGTTCTTGGATATGTTTGTTTATTTTTTGAATATTATTATTATTATTATTATTTATCGAGAAAAAGTACAAAGAAAGAGTACTAATTCTTTTTTTTTTTTTATTTGTTCTTCGATAAATTCAATCAAGAATTTTATAATTGAAATTTAATATTAATAATTGAAATTATAGAAATTATTAATGAAGAATATTTATTTCAAGAGATTAGATTGTTAGAAGAATTAATAATATCGTGTACTAAAGTATAAATAAAATAAATATTACGGTTGAAATATATTTATAAATAATACTAATTTTATTATACTTCTCATTATATTTGTCATGTTTCAATAAAAGAAATGCATGTATGGTGTATCAGAAAATTTATCAAAACTAATCTTTTTGATTTGTAACCAATTAAAAAAGAAGAAAAAAGAACAGTTTCCAATAACGTTGCTGATAAAAACAATTTGTTCAAACATTTTTTCAAGAACTTTCGTTGACCATTATTACTTGTATTTTTCATTAAAATATATGTTCCATAGTAATAAAACAATAATAAAGAAGAAGAAGAAAAAAAAATAAAAACCTAAGATATATTGAAATAATGATTAAAAAATGATTATGATAAAAGTTAATCAGGTGAGAAAGGTGAACTTACCGATCAAGAGATATCATACACAGATTGAGAATACTGGCTGTACAACTAAGTACATCGAAGCTAACCCATAGATCACATATAACTTCTCCGAATGTCCAATTATGGGAAATCTCGTATAGTAATGCCATCGGCATTACCAGAAGTGCCACGCAGAGATCACTGACGGCTAGGCTAACCAAAAGGTAGTTGCAAGGTCGTCGTAGTTTCCTAACGAGGAATACCGCGACACAAACCAGGATGTTTCCGATGACAGTGCCAATGATGATGCTTACCAGCACCAGGGTGATTAATATTGCCTATTTAATACAAAAATTATCATTTTATTTTATCATTTAATAATCAATTCAATTATAATAATAATTATATTATCAAATTATATATATTAATTGATTATTTTAATTATAAAACATTCGATTATATTTAATTATTATTTTAAAATCAAACGGTTACGTATTAAATTGATATAATATATTTTGTTTATGGTGTTGTTATTCGGTAGGTAATTTAGATACTTTTAATCGTTAATATTTAAATAAATATAATATCTCTCTGTAATATTGTATTAATTGAAATTTTGTAATTGTTTTGTGCCATATATTTAACAATATGTTAAAATATATAATATTTAAATTATTCGAAAATAATCGCATAAGTATAGAAAATTATCAAGAAAATTCATTTCACATTTCTCATTAAAATACGAAGAAACTTTTTGTACTCCACAGCTAATACCTTAAAAAAAAAAAATATATATATATAATATAATATATTAAGTCGTTGAATAATATTTGATAATTCACTTCCTTACTCGAAATTATTTAATATTAAACCAAACGTTCTCGAAGTAAATAAGTAATTAACTAACTAACTAACTAACAAACTAAATGAATGAATGAATGAATGAATGAATGAATAAATGAATTAACGATTAAAACTTCCTATATCGTTTAGATATTCTAATGTAAATTAAATTTACTTTCTCGGTGTTTTCCCTCTCTCCCCCTTCCCACACCCTTCCCCTTCCCCCTACCAACCCCTTTCTATCTCTCTATTCAACTATGTTATCTTTGATGCGTCCTGCTCGAAGTTTTACAAAGGACTGAACAAATCTTTCCAAGGTGACAGGTTGATATTACCTTGTTGTTCCCACCACTATCAAATGTTAGTTTATGTTACGCTTTAAGTTAAATATTTTTACGTATTTCGTTATAATATATATCGATCACGAATCGAATAAAATTGATATATGCATATAATTACAATCGATTTTTTTTTTATAATTAACAGCGAATAATTAAATCCCCTCGCCCCTAAAAAAAATTGTATAAAACAAACAGAGATTTAATATTATTTATCTTATAATATAAATCACATGAAATATTAATAAAAAATATATAATAAAATATAGTACGATGTGTAGAGAAAAAATTTTAATAAATATATAAAAAAAAAAAATTTTGTAAATGATAAAATATATAATTTGTGATTGGATTTATCATTAAAATCATTTGTCACATAAAATTATTATCACCGTTATTTTTCTTCTATCTTTCTCTTTCTCCCCCCCCCTCTTCCCCCTTTTATTTATTCATATTCCTAAATATTTTCAATTACATTTTGTAACCGTTATTGACCAATTCCATAGGTATGAACGAGAAATACATCAGAGATAAGTTATGTATTCTAGTCGGTTACTAAACAATCCCAAAATTTCTCAAACTACATCCTCCACTCTGCTAAATGCTTGCCTTTCGATTCGAATCATTTCATCCAAGGTATTCCAATCTCGAACGTATTTCGATTGACATGACACTAATGAAAATATCTCTTATATTTCATCTATCTCACATAGGTTGATAAAAACGAAAGAAAGAAAGAAAGAGGGGTGTGTGGGGATGGGAGGGGGTTTAGAATAATCTAAATCTTTCAAATAAATTCTATACGATCAATAAAATATACGTTCCCTTATTACATCATTCGCATTCGTATTGTAATAAATATATATATTTTTTTCCTGGTTAAATTAATAAACAATAACATTTTTTTAACTCTTTTTTTTTAAATCAATTGATAACGAATTATACGATAAACCATATAAGTGGCAATTCTTTTTATTCCTTTTTCATTATAAAAATAAAACAAAATATCATATGAGTAGAATTTTTGTGTTGTTCTCATCTTACATTTAAAAAAAAAAGAAAAAAATTTTCCGTTCTTTTCTACTAACACTCGACCCTATTGACTCCCTCTTTCTACATTCTTTGATTCGAAGGAGAGAAAGAAAGAAAGAGAGAGAGAGAGAGAGAAACACCCCTTTGAAAGAGGGTATCACCCTCCCCCTGACTGTATTCTGCTCCCCTACGTTCCGGTAAACAACACCCTACAAAATCCTGATTTACCAAGCACGAAATTCTTTGATCCAAGATTTTTAATCTCTTTTATCCCTTATATATCTGTGTATAATCTTTTATCTCTTATTCGACAGAAAAAAAAGAAAAAAAAAAAAAAAAATCCTATGGCGCGGAAATTTCTTTTACAATTTTTTTTTCTTTTCCTATACACCTCATCCCCCCGCCCTCCCCTCACCATTTCTATTCGGAATCGTACAAAATTTTAATTTTCGATTAATTAATTTTGCTCGGACTGTGATACAAGTATAGAAAAGTTAAAAAAAAAAAAAAAAAAGAAATAGAAAGAGAAAGATAGATTAAGTCATTGGTGAACATCGAAAGTTACGCGTTACATTCGATAAAGTTTTAAACACAAAGGTGCAATCCATTAATCAAATAGGTGAACGTTCATTCGTCTCTTCTGTTCTACCTGTTCTCTTCTCTCTCTCTCACTCTCTTTGGTAGTGTCTGTATTTTAGGAGAACGCGAATCTATTAATTTATTACTATCTTCATCGTATATAGGAACAGTTTCCCGTTGAGAATTTAGCCATACCCTTTTATCGTTATATTTCTCTTACAAACACAAGCATATATATATATATACAGTCATATTTTATATGACAGTATAATAGACCCTGACCTAGACCAAATGAGAAACTATAATATGCAAGGGTATTTCTCAACTTTATCTAACTGTTTCAATTATTAAATTGATCTTCCTTTAAAATGTGAAAACTATCTTGAAAAGTTTTCAACCCCAAAGAGATTGTTTATCGAATATAACGATTATTAAAATAAAAATTTAATATTCTATGCATATAAATTATTTCAAATAGTATCTTTATTTTTATATATATATATCAAATGTTTTGATCAAAAATGTGCAATACGATTCACGTTCTGAAATTAAATTAACGATTGAAAAATATTATCGATTATTACTTTCAAACTTAATTGACTAAACTATCTCTCTCTCTTTCTCTCTCTTTTGTTTTAATATTAATTATTTCTTTTCTTTTAATTTTATCATACAAAATAATCTCGCGATTTACAATAGTTTTTTCCCCGTTAAATTGTATCGAAAATACAACGAATACAAAGATGAATTTTATAAATCGATTGTTATTTAAACTTCAATCCCCATGAGTTTTTTTTTATAATTTAACGAAAAGAACAAAATATCTCTCTCAAGAAGTAGAAAAATAAGAATAAATACGAATTAATATATTGGATCAATCCTTGATACCTTTGGCAAAAAAAAAAAAAAAGAGAGGGAGAGAGAGAGAGATTAATTAATTAAAAAAAAAAAAAAAAAAGAAAAAAAAGAAATACCTGACAAAAAAAGAAAATGAGAGGAGGAAATGACGATATACCTGAATCGGCGTGTATGGTGAATTTTTGCCAGGAAATGTTAGAAATAAATCTTTGGTTTGGTTGGTGGCGACGGTGGTGGTGGTGGTTAGATTGAAAAATAGAATTTCTTCCGGGTTGGTCTCGTCCTTCCCCTCCATACGACCCTAACCAAAAGTCAGGAGCATCCCAAGGGCCCCCCTTGCCGATTACTACGTCATGCTCCTCCTTCTCTCTTTTCGACCGTGGTGGCCTTCCACGGTTGCTACGAACGCACATGGGAATTTTCTACCACGAACCCCTTGATTCGATGATATTATATCCCTTTAACGATCACCTGCAAAATATCAACAATAATAACAACAATAATATATATGGCAAAATAAATTATTATTATTATTATTATTATTATTAATAGTAGTTATATAT
>NW_014569658.1:259094-267667 GCF_001313835.1 Polistes canadensis
ATATATTTAAAAATTAATTGGCCAACCAAACGATATCCCTTTTTAAAACATTTTTAATTTCTCTCGCGTGTATTTTTTTAATTTAAGAACAAAAAAAAAGTTCTTAAAATTGAATCGTATTATTAAACATTAAAGAGACTACTTTTAAACGTTATACACAGTTTTAAAGTATCGAATCGTTTTACACACGGTTTCGTAAAAAGCCACCGCAAATTTCCTTTCGAAATTCTAAAACTTTCGAGGATTGTAAACTCTTGTGTAATCAAGAGAGCTTTTCTTTTCTAAAGCTTTTTCGCGGGAGCGGAGCGGAGAGAGAAAGAGAGATTTTCATGGATTTTCTTTGGATAAAAAGGTCTACCGAGTTTTGGAATAATCTTAGCGAATTTTTTCGATTGTAACCATTTTTCGACAAAAAAAAAAAGCTCTCTTTCGAGATTTCTTTTTATCATTTTATCCTTGATTTCTTTTTCTTTTTCTTTTACATATACAATCAAATATATATATATATTCTTATTTTACGAGTCGCGTGAAAAGAAAAAGAAGAAAAAAAATAGAATTGAAAGCATTGAAAATTCGATATTTTTGAAACGTATCAATAATATCATTCTCAAATAATCGAAAACTTTGATTTACTTGTTGACATTCTTATAAACGTGAGAGTACTTTTAAATTGTGCAAATTGAAAAATAGCAAATAATAATACACCAAGAAACATTTCGTAAAAGTTACAACGAAATTTTGTTCTTCAAGCAACTTTATATGTTTTTTTCCTCCCCTTCGGAAACTTTCTGATTCTAAACTCTCTTTGCGTAATCAGGAGACCCTTTTTTTTTTTTTTTATGCAGCTTTAACGGAGAAAGCTTTCATCGAAGATTAAGTTTATCGAATTTAGAATAAACTGTTATAGCTTTCTTTCTTATTCTTTTTCCTTTCCCTTCAAACAGTTATCCAACCCTTCTTTGACTTTTTTCTTTTCTTTTTTTCTTTTTATTATATATCATATTATAAGTTATTGCAAATATATTGCATAGTGATAGATTATTATTATTATTAACGAAGAAAGATAAATTACATTTTATTATGAAACAAAAATAAAAACAATTTATTATAAGGACCGTTTCAAAAATTATTTTTATCATAAAATAAATATATACAATATAATAATATAATAAAACCGCAATTGAAAATTGTATTGGCAATAATTATCACGCGAATAAATTTCGTATAAACATTTATAACGTACAAGTAAACGCAAACGAACGGGAAGAGAAAGGGCTTGTGTGATAAAAAAAAAAAAAAACAAAAAAATAGAAAGAATAAAAAAAACGTGGTGTAGCATACTTAAGTAATGCGATGCGTTATCATTAATAGGAGAAACTCGGCTTGCAGATTGTGCGGTATGCGAAGCAATTATCGATGGTAAACCATTCTATAGGGCGCAAACGCGAACGCAAACGCAACATGGGGAAACTTCGCTTTAACGTTGGAAAACACCATTTGCATTTCTCGACGATATTCATGAGATTAGACCAAAGTTTCCTATTTCTCTCTCTCTCTCTCTCTCTCTCTCTCTCTCTCTCTCTCTCTTTCTCTCTTTCACTCTCTTACGTAAATATATATTCACGTAAGCATGAACGTATATACAATTATCTTATTTTATGTACATCAAAGTAGGTATAATTAACACAACTTGTTATAGATATATATATATATTGATACATCATTACAATTAGAAAAAGAAACGATGATGATGATGATGATGATGATGATGATGATAATAATGATCGATAGAAATTGATCGTACGATTTTGTTTTTTTTCTTTGACAAATTTGACAAACACAAATTTCGATTTTATTCTTTTTCAAATAAAAATTATCAAATTTATACATCGAAAAAAAAAAAAAAAAAAAAAAAAAAAAAAACATAATTATGTTATAAAATATTTTTGATTTCATTTTCAAATAACGAATGGACGTGTAATTTTTACAAAAATAATACAAAAAATTCCGATCTCGTAGATCTACACACACGTCTGGTATAAAAATAATTATTTATACAATTGATTTGTGAATAATTATTAATTATAAAAAATAATAATTGAGACTTTTTCATTTTAATTTCATTTCTATCACAATATTTGAAATGTTACGATACATATCCAGAAAAATGTTCTTTTCTAAATATAAATTAATCTAAGAGAAATAATTTTCTCAACCAACCAACAAACCAACGTAAATTTTAATTCTACGAATAAAATGTGATGTTTATTCATTGATCGTACAAAATCGTTTTATAAAACGTGTCAGGAAATATCGTAAACGATCGGAAAAAAAAAAAAAAATAAAATCGATGATGATCCTTAAGAGCGAGGGGGGAGAGAAAAAGAAAGAAAGGATTTACTATAGTCCATCGAAGTGTAAAGGATTTATGAAAGAACTTCGTTTAGTTCTTCAAGGCTCAAGTGGTCTTCTTCTTCATCTTCTTCTTCTTCTTCTCGATTACCGGTTGAAAAGATAGAAAGAAAATGAAGTGGAGGAAGATGTAGTGTGGAAAAAAAAAAATAAAAAGAAGAAAAAGTATAAGAAGAAGAAGAAGAAGAAGAAGAGAAGGAGGTAAGAAGATGTAAGAAGTAGAGAAAAAAACGGAAAGAATAGTTGAAGGAAGGAAGGAAGGAAGGAAGGAAGGAAGGAAGGAAGATTTTTCGAAAGATAATACGGTAAACTCTCAATTTCCCGACGTCGTACCCAGAAGATCTCTCTTATTTTCTTTTTTTTTCTCTTCTCCATTTTTTTTCCTTTCCTTTCCACCCCTTTCCCCCTGTTTTTTTTTTCTTTCTGTGCACTCGATATCTGGAATTTATCCAGGACGTTGCTTCCTTCCCTCTAGCTATCCTCCGTTTCCTTCTTTCGCAACTTCCTAGTTTTCTCTTTTATACTGAAAAGCATAGGTATATATATATATATAGGGTGTCTAATATGTTTTCCTATTGTTTTTTAATCGATGCTATTGAAAGATTAGAAATGTTAACAAAGTGGATGTTTTTTTTTATTGCAACGTGGAAAACTAATCTCGTCATCGATAAAATTATTTCTTCTTTTTATTTCTTTTTTTTACGAGGTATTAGATCCAAGGTTGTTTATTATCGATGTGTTTATTTTTTATTTCCATTTCAAGTGGAATACCCTTATATACAATTTTTTGATCGAACAAATAATAAATAAAAATGATCTTAGTAATATCGTATCATAGTTGAGAAAGAGAAAGACACCCTGTATATATAAATATATAAGTTATAGGTTCAACGATTTTCATTCCTTTGGTTTCCCCATAAAGATTCGATTTCTTTTCGATTTCAATGAAAAATACTTTCAAACTAGATTTCAAACGTTTCTCTTCCCATCATCAAATCTTACCCCCATTTTATATTTTGTTTTATTTTCACACAAACGAGTATATATAATTATACGAACATTTATTTTTTTTTTATATATATATATATATATCCTACGCTTTATTTTTTCCATCAAATATTTCGTCTAAAAAGTTATCCCCTTTTTTTTTTAAATGACTTTGAAAGAATCCAATATAAATAAAAAGCAAAAAACAAAAAAGATACACGTCACACGATGTTTTTATTTCGTCTGTAAAATCAAATCATTTTTATTCGAACGTATTCTACGAGATAAAAATGTATCAAAGTTATTATATCGAACACCCGGTATACAACAACACACATACACACACACACATATATATATTGGATATAAAGTGGATAGAGATATTATAGGAGAAGACTTTTAAGAGAATGTTCGCGTTTAAAAGAGTAATCCAAATTTGATACGATGCGATTCCTAAGGTAACCGTCATTGTTAATCATGGTCTTAAGAGGAGTAAGAAGTTAATTAACGTTCTTAAGTCACGAAAGAAGGTACTCGAACGACACAAACAAAACTGATTTTGTACGAATTTTCTATCTCTTTCTCTCTTTCTATTTATCTATCTATCTATTTCTAACTCTATCTATCTATTTCTTTTGAGAGAATGACAAGATACTTTGTGATTTTCCTTTATCGGTTAGATAACTTACTCATTCATTCATTCATTCACTCACTTACTTACTCACTTACTTACTTAAGTTTAATACACCCACCTATACATTCATCTCACTACCACACTTATTACGTTTAACCATTTTAGCTTTTCGTTTCTAAACATTTTCTTCCTTTTACTTTTGGAAAATAGATAATTTACTTTTGTTGTATCTAGATAATCTTATGTGATCGAAATGTATTGTAGAATCGTGATTGTGCATTACTATAAGGAATTGTTATGGTAATATTTGTTTTTCGTTTAATTTTATGTCGATAAGATTTATTTTCTTTTTGATGTTAATAAATATGTTAGGTTTTATTTATGTTTCAATATAAAACACTCGAATAGTATTGGATTTAGATGTATCACACTTTTAATATAAAAAATATTTAGCAAAACTTTTCAAAGAACTTTGCAAGGATGCACAATTTACAGCATTGCATTCTCTGACAATTTTTGAATTTTTGCAGATCAATTTATAACTCGATATGGTATTCTACGTGTAGACAAAAGTGTGCACTTTAATATAATATAAAAATTATTAAAATTCGCTGGCTCTAAGTATAAAAAATATTTGCCGAAACTTTTCAAAGAAATTGCAAAGATGCACAATTTAGAGTACTGCATTCTCTGATATTTTCTGAACTTTACATGCTAAATTTATAACTCGAAATAGTATTCTGCGTGTAGACAAAAGAGTGTACTTTAATTTAATATAAGTTTCATTAAAATCTATTAACTTTTAGTATAAAAAATATTTACCAAAACTTTTCAAAGAAATAGCAAAGATGCACAATTTACAGCATTGCATTCACAAACATTTTCTGAACTTTACATGCTAAATTTATAACTCGAAATAGTATTCTACGTGTAGACAAAAGAGTGTACTTTAATTTAATATAAAAATCATTAAAATCTATTCACTTTTAGTATAAAAAATATTTACCAAAACTTTTCAAATAAATATCAAAGATTGCAATGATATAAATTGTACAACTTTGTATATCAATTGTGTAATATCACAAATTAAAATAATATATACATACAAACCCCCATCTCTCGAATAATATTTTATCCCTTATAATAAAATAATTAAAAAAAAAATAATATTGGAACGCGTTATATTAAATTATAATCATCGAATAAATATAATATACGATAATTTACTTTGGTAAATCGTGGCCAGGATATCAAACAAGTAAAATATAAATTACGTGTCGAGTTTGGGGAAGGAAGGTAGGGGGGGAGGAGAGGTTGGGGGAAATTTAGAATTGACGGGAAGTTGAAAATTTGTTAGAACGATCTCTCTCTCTCTCTCTCCCTATATATATATGGTTAGACATAGATAGAGAATTTCGATTGACACGTGGACGACATGAACGACGAGTGCGTAAGCGACAAATACTGATCGATCCAGGACCATGAGGGGAAAGAAGGAGGGAAGGGATAGAGATGGGATAACGCCTAAACCCCATGCCACTTTGTTGACAGAAATCCCACGAAACCGTAGGCAGATATCTATTTAAATTCACGCAAATAATAATAATAATAATAATATTACTTCATATATCGATCGATTATATTATAATAATATTCGCGTTATTTTAAACGATTATGACAAACTTTTAAAATTTTACAAAAACAACAAGAACAACAACAACAACAACAACAACAAATACATATTTTATATATTTATTTCTTATTGGATCGTTTCGAGAAAACGTTGATTAAATATTCAAACTTATATACACTTATCTCGATACATTTTAGATGTTACTTTTTCAAACTGTAATAGAACTTTTCTTTCCCCCACCCCATCCCTTTTTTCTTTACTTTTCTTTCTTTCCATTTTTTGTTTGTTTGTTTTTTTTTTTTTTTTCTTCTTCTTTTTTTATTATTATTTTATCGTCACTCGTGGAAATTTCAAGAATTTCGATAAAGTGGTTAAGTTCCAACTCTGATCGGGGATTAAAATTTTATATTGTTCTCTTACTTGTCTCGTTATCCTTCCCCATTTTCAACCCACCCACCCCCCTTCCCCCCCCCTCTTTCTCTCTACCTTTAGTTTTGTTCATTAAAGGTTATCGATTATTCTCTTATACGAGAAAACTTAAGGTAACGTTCTTGGTTTGACAGTAACTATTATNGGGGGGGGTCTTGTCTTCGATAAAATGACTGCTTACGTTACCCTAAAACTTCCACACGATCATATCCATGTTTCAAAGTGGTACCATAGTTTTCATACTTGATCACGTTCACGTAATCTTTAGTATAAACGAAGAACAAACACACCTAAGTTAAACACGGTATGGTAGAAAAATATTATCGAGAAAAGAAAACTTTTTTTTAGAGAATAATAATAATATAATATAATGTATTATATTTTTTTGGAGAAAAAGAAAAATAATGGAAAAGTATATTCTCGTTAATTGTTTAAGAAAACAGAATAATTTAATAGTGTAATATATTAATCGAAATATTCTATTAAATCTATTTTTTTTTTGCAAAAGGTAAAATAAAGAAAAAAGAACATGAAGATTGATATTACGTGATAATGAGTTGGAGTTCATTGTAAAAAAAAAGATCTAATTCGTATGATAATTAGCATGGATCTTATATCTCACAATGAACGTAATTAATTTCCCTTTTTTTTTTTTTTTTTTTAACATTCTCGCATTAGTGAGAATAATTTTACAACAAGCTTGATAATGGGATAAACAAAAACTATAAAAACATTTAAAATCCTTTTCTACGTGTTACGGTATTTTTTAATGTTTGATAGTAAATATTTTTCTTGGACTATAGTAACAGATTGTATCCAATGTATAAACAACATTGCGATAATGCTTTGGAAAAAGAGAAGAAAAAAGAAAGAAAGAGAGAGAGAGAGAGAGGGAGAGTGGGAGAGAGAAAGAAAGCTAAGAAAAATATTGCTTCAAATACTTTTTCTTACTTTCTTTCTTTATTTTTTTTTTACTTGACATTTTATGTTTCTCAATTCGTATCACTTTCTATCCTCGATTTTCTACGATAATTTGTCTAAGACAAATTAACAAATTTTTTTACTCTCTCTCTCTCTCTTTTTTTCTTTCGTTATATACTTGTTATATTTTTAATGTGTGTGATACACAATATTAAAAGATATTCAAGAGTTTGTTTAACGGTGAATGAAAATTAAGTTAGCACCATCGATCATTTCTGTAATTATATTATAAAAGGATACTCCCACGATGTAATAGGATAATAATAATAATAATAATAATAATAATAAGTACACCGTAGTTAGGATACTTATACTAACACCCATTACTCGACACAAAAAGCACGCGAGCTTACTTTTTTAATATCCGTAATATTATATTTATAGATTATAAATTTATTCAAGCGTAACACCCCCCCCCCTCTTCAGAGAATGCTCCTTTATAAATTCATTATTAATTAAATAATATTAATATTAATCTTTCTGGATCCTTTTTTTTTTTTTCTTTTTTAATATAACAACATTTTAATAATTAATTAAAATAATTTTTTCGAGAGAGAGATATAATAATATTCGCGAATCTAATTTTAATATTTAATTAAATCAATCGAAACGAAATATAGCATCCTCCCCCCCCCATTTCCTTTTTATATTTTTTTATATATTTTTCAATCGCGCGTTCTACGCGTTAAATTAAAAAATAAAAACTAATTTAATCACCAATGAAATATTCGAATGAGATAAAAGAATTTATTTGAAAAATAAATATATAATCAAGATTAATATTATAAGAAAGAGAAAACAAAAGAAAAATAATATCTCAATGTCGTAATATTTTATTCCTATGAAATTAGAAAGACAAATTCTTTCTCTCTCTCTCTCTCTCTTATTTCATAAACTATTTGTAAGAGAAACTATAATATACTATTTCGCTTGCCTAGGATAAAAATAGAAAAAAAGAAAGAAAGAAAGAAATATTGTCGTAAGAAATGTCAAATGCAAAGATCATTTTTTTTTTCTTTTTTATTATCTTTTTTTTTTTTTTCATTTCATGGAAGATAAGACAAAATAATAATCGAGTACTTTAACGTAAGAGTTAGAAAAGCGTATGACAAATTCGACGTTTTCGTGGTTGGCTTAGAGGGGTGGGTTATGGGATATCAGAATTCGATCGACACGCTCACTTAGGTTATTCGCATGTCTACACGAACACATAAATATATATAATATATTACATATTTATATATTATACACCACACACAAGTATATATATATATATATAAATATAGAAACACTTGATATTTATACGTATGTGTATTCACACGTAAAGTTATATACAAAAGTAAAATAAATAAATAAAAATAAACATAATGTGAGATCAAATATAGAAAGAAAATAATTCGATTTTAAAACCGATAATCAGTGAGAATTGAAATTAGAATTGCTAGTAATAAATATGGCAAATAATATTTCAATATAATACAATATAATATAACGTAT
>NW_014569658.1:268852-270243 GCF_001313835.1 Polistes canadensis
AAATATATATATATATATTATTTTTCGATAGAAAATAATTGTTAATTATAAAGAAAAAAAAAAATTGGTTTTCAGTGTTATATAAAATATAAAATATTTTCAAATATAAAAGAAATATATACTATTGTGATAAGTAATTTTTATTTAGTAATTTTATAAAAGAAATATATACTATACTATTGTGTAAGTAATTTTTATTATTTACTTAAATATATATGATATAATAAATTATTTTCTTATTCTTATTAATTCGAATATAAACCATTACACTAATTTCTACATTATCTATTGTCCAATCCAATAATAATAATAATAATAGTAAAAACACTGATAAATAATTACGCGAACGATGCAATATTTAAAATAAAAAAAAAGGAGCTAAATGATGCACGTGATAATAAATCAACCTATTGATATTACGATCGTAACGCGTTTGGAAAAGAATAAAAAAAAAAAAAGAAAATAAAAAAGAAAGAGAAAAATTATCATAGTAAAATGAGGCAAAAATCTTCGATCTGTGCGTGTGTGTATATGATGTCTGTGTTAGTTGTTTAGAAAAACGCTGACACAAGCTACCAACCAACATCATTTCTAAGAAAATACCGTACGTCAGGTTGAACCAGTCATATTAAAAAAAACCTCTAACTCGTATATACACACACATATATATATACATATGTACTTAACTTGCATATATAATGTTAGCCTTCACGAACTGCAAAGTATTATCGGCGACATCGAGTCTAAGCAACAAAAACAACCTTTTTCTTTCTTCAACTAACTCTACACACTTAATATATATCATCATAGAAAATTCTTAGAAAAATTCGTGCCACATCACGTAATCCTTTTTTTCTATTCTATAGTATAAGATTCGTTCATTCATAAAAATGTATAGTTATTTGATTACAAAAAAAAAAACTTCTCGATAAATTATTATCATAAAATTAAAGTAATTATAGTTTCGGTATATATATATATGTGTGATTGTATATCAACAATCTTTATGTTTGTGTACGATTAATCAAATATATTTTTCTTCGTATATAAATATATATATGTGTGTGTGTGTTTATCTGAAAGTTATAATCGTTAAATCCTCTTATTTCGTAATTATGGGATTAGATTTATCCGTCTTATTTTATCTAACTTTTCGAGAAAGAAAAAAAAACGAGAGAGAGAGAGAGAAAAGACTATGACGTTTAATTCTTGATAGAAGGTAATCCGAGACGAGAAAAGGAAAGATTTTGATGTCGGATCAGTCGTCGAGCATTTCCCCTTAACTTGTCAGCTTTCACATATATAAGATGATAATAATAATCCAAAAACTTCTTTTATATAGAGAGAAAAAAAGATTTACTAATATTTATATATAAATAACAAGAGTTTAT
>NW_014569658.1:270835-272020 GCF_001313835.1 Polistes canadensis
AGAAAAAAAGTAATGGTTAATATTCGTGTGAAATAGGATATAACATATCATTGTGTTAGAAATGATATAATATAATATTTCTTATAGTATTAAATCGAACACCGAAGTATTAAAGGTTAATGCTCTAATGTACAAGGAAACAGAAAGAGAGAGAGAGAGAGAGAGAGAGAAAAGGTATATTATACCATGCCCAAAGGGTTCTGCGATGCAACAATGAGGGCGGGTTTGCTGCGCGTGACGTAGCAAAATTAACTATGCATTTTTTTGCTCGTCACGGCAAGCACGACAAAAGATTGGTCGACTGGTAAAATTGTATATCCAAGTTGAGGAGGTTGCTTACAAGACTATTTTCATAGAAATTCTATAGAATATTTTCTCTCTCTCTCTATCAATCCCCTCCCCCTCTTACTTTCTTTCTTTCTTTCTTTCTTTCATCGAATTTTTCCTATCATTCAAAAAATAAATGGAAATCAATTTTGAAATTTTGAAATATCGTTACAGAACAAATTATTGTAACGTTAATTATATAAACACGTTAAAGTAAAAATATATTAATAATAATAATATTTACAATAAAAAAAGAATCTTAAATTAATAAGAATTATAATTAACAATAATTAATTCTTTTTATATATATAATTATGTATTTCTATAAATAATATACAAGAATACGAATTTATTACAATTTAAAAATGTGAAATAATATTATCGAAAATATGACAAATGAAAATAAAAGAAAATAAATGATAATCCGTACGTGAAGATTATAAAGGGAGAATATTTTTTGTTTAGGTTGAAATTTTTGCAAAAGAAAAGAAAAAAAGAAAAGAAAAGAAAAGAAAAGAAAAGAAAAGAAATGGAAAATGACGGAAATTTACGTTAGACACGCGAGGTGGTCTAACTCCCGGAAGAAGTTAACGGTGGCTTATATATACAACATCAAAAAGGGGTCATCCCCAGAACCGGGGGAGGTGGTATTAAAATTCAACTTGTGTTACCCTCACTCCACCATGGGCAAGAGAAAAAGAGAAAATAGAGAAGATAAAAATGCAAGGCATGCTCAGACGAAGAGATTTCTTAAAAGGGAACAACAAATCCTGTAAGAAAAATCCCATAAGATAAATCTAATCATTTTCCAATTGGGGTTTGTGTTTTGAAAAAAAAAAAAAAAAAAAAAAAAAAAAA
>NW_014569658.1:273000-280017 GCF_001313835.1 Polistes canadensis
GGGGGGGGGTGTTGTTGAGAGGAGAGGATTGGAATGAGATATTTTGAGGTTTAAGAGAGAGAGAGAGAGAGAGAGTGTAGTAGTTGAAGTAAAAGTGAGTAAAGGTGAGGGTTAAGGGTTGGAGTTTGGGCATTGAGGGTTGAGAATTGAGGGTTGGACTAAACGAACGTAAAAGTTGAAAGTTCGTCGAACAAGTGGAACGTCCAAACGCGGCTGCTAGAAGAAATTTATGGCACAGCTGACGCTATTGAAACCCCATGTTACCACTACCACCACCATCAGCACTACAACTACCAACCATTACCATCACCGTTGGTCAAGCATGCATTTTATGAAAGAAAAATTAAAATATAGAAGAAGAAGCAGAAGAAGACAAAAATTGAATGATAATGAAAAATGAAAATTACTTAGTTCGTATTATGCGAAAGGAAATTAATTAAAAAATAATTATTCACCCCTTTCCCCTATATAAGTTTGCTTGAAAATTTCAGATGTTTCTATTGTTACTTTAGAAATTCAATATTGTATTTTCTATAAATATAATATATAATTGTTAACAAGGTCAAAATAAATTGTTCATCAGATTTATCAACTGTCTTTAATTCCCTTTGAAACTTATATATTAATATATTGTTTGGACAAGAATATTAATAATTAAATAATATATAATAATAATTAATAATTATGATTTGTGAAGATAAATATTTGTCTAGTTTCAGTAAATCGCATTTTCCGGGACGATAAAATAATTTATAGGGAACATGTTTTACAATTTTATTTCAAATGGGTCATATTTGTGTGTATGTGTGTCTTTTTTTGTCTTTTTTTTTCTTTTGTTAAGAAAAAATCAGAAATATCGTAAAAATAAACGGATGAGAAAGGACTACTGCTGTACGTATACTCCTCGTGTAGCAGCATGATATGCAACACTTCTTTGGAAATTTTTATCACGACTTTCTCACGACGAGAACAGGAAACTTTTGCGTATATATATATACGTGTATATATGTATATATTTTATTGTTAGAAAACATTATCTACCTTTTTTTTTCCTTTCCTTTCCTTTCCTTCTCTTCAACTCGGGTTTCCATCTCACGTGGCAAACATTTTAGAAATAAAAAATATAAAATAAAATAAAAAGAACGTGGAAGAAGAGGTTAAACAAAAAAAGAAAAAAAAAAAAACAAAGAAAATCCTTTTTCCAAATTGAATATAACAGAAAAATCTCTTCTTTTTTTATTTATTTTTTTTTTTTTGTTTACGCGTATTATAATAATATTCAACGAGAGAGAGCGTTTGCGTCGTAGAACAAAAAAAAAAAACAGAAAATTTTTGTAATATATTTCCAATTTTTTCCTCTCGATATATACGATAGATTTTCATAGTAAACGTTTTTTTTTTTTTAAAATCTAGTCCGATGTTCGTTTTGATCGCAGTTACCGTGACGACATGTTTTTTTTCATGTTTTCTCATGTATTTTTTCATTTTATTTTTTTCACATTTCACCCAGTAACTTTTATGTAAGTTGACTGAAATTAATGTTACGATCGAACGTTTACGATTCTTTATAATATATACGTCCATTTTAATATTCATTCATCTTGGATGAAGAAGAGAAAAAAAAAGTCTAACAAGGGGGGGTCAAAAACAATTCGTAATTTAATTTATAAAAATCGTATAATCTTCTCTCTCTCTCTCTCTCTCTCTCGTATATACTTCAAGCTTATTTTATTTAACTTTTCTTTTCGTTTCCTTCAAAAAAATAAATCAAATTATACGATAAATAATTCTTAAAAGAAAAAAAAAAAAAAACAAAAAGAAAAACCTAACAATATTTAATTTTACAAATCGATTGAGAACAAATTTCACAATTTTGTGATTCGTAACTTTTCATTCTATATTTTATTATTCGAAAAAAAAAATTCCATATTTCGTAGAGATCATAAAAGAAGAAGAAAAAAAAAAAAAGAAAAAACAAAACCTAACAATATTTAATTTTACAAATCGATTCAGAACAAATCTCACAATTTTGCGACTCGCATTATTCGCTCGTAACTATTTCATTCTATATTTTATTATTCGAAAAAAAAAAAAAAATTCCATATTTCGTAGAGATCATTTTGAAACACCCGGTATACATTATTATCCATATACCTTTTGATTGATCGATTGACTACTAGAATGGCGAATTTGCTAGCTCGAAATAGGATAAAACGAGGTGGAGGATTTCGATAGGGATGGTATTATGTGTCGTGCTAACTGGTATTAAAGCTTTTAGGTGGTGAACCGGGGGATGGGGGGAGGGAGGGAGGGAGGGAGGAAGAGGTGGGAGAGATGGAACACGTGGCAGAAGAGAAGAGAAATTCATCCTAATGCATAGGATGACGATGACGACGATGACGTGGACGAGGATGATGATAATGATGATGATGATGATGATGATGACGATGACGGGTGGCTGAACGTATTGATATGCATCGAAATATCGAATATCTCTCTCTCTCTCTCTCTCTCTCTCTCTCTCTCTCTCTCTCTCTCACTCTCTCTCTCTCTCTCTCTCTCTCTGTCTTTGTCTTTGTATTTACCCGTAATTACGATATTAGGTATTATACGCTTATTATTAATATTATTGTTATCATTATCAATTCAGTTATAGTAATCTGATCACGCTCGATCAGCCAATTTTAATATTATTTTCTATCTGTATATGTAATCAAATATACAAACGATACGATTTAAGAACAATGATAATGATAAGAATGACTATTATTATTATTATTATTATTCATTGGTTTAGTCATATATTGCTATGCAATTATTGTAATAATATAATATGTATATATATGTATTGATATGTAAATATTAATAGTATATTATTATTTGAATATTTGAAAAAAAAATTATAATTGAAGTACGTTGTTTATATGATACTCTATTGAACGTGTCGTGAATGTTAATACTATGTTTTAATATTGTGTGATATTAATGAATTAAAATTACGTAGATAAAAGTAAAAAGAATGAATAAAGTATGGTATTGTGGAATAAAACAAAAAAAATAAAAGGAAAATGGAATAAGAAAAAGAAGAAATATAGGAAAGGGAAGAACGTAAATCCACTTTTAAATATGTTACTCATTGGGCCAAAAAAAAAGATTTATTTGTATTCTATCTTTGTGTGTAAGAAGAGAAGTGCAATTCACATTTCATCGATTTCACCGTTGCATCGATTACGACACAGTGTTTCTCAACCATCGCAAAGAAATCTCGAATTTTGTCAACACTCGCGCATGAAATATTCATTTTAAATCATAGAAGAGAAATAAATTGGCTAACTTTAAAATATTAAACCTACCTGTGTCGGGATATACAATGTTTCTTTATATATTTATCATTACAACATTCAAATCAAATTTGAGATTATATATTTTTCAAATAATACAAAAAAAAAAGGAAAAGAAACTCAAATAATCCAATCCTAATAGAAAACAATCTAAACTAATATTTATTAAATCAAAAAAATCAAAATCTTCGAATTAAAATCGATTTAATTTGAAAATCAATTGAAAATTCATTAATAATAAATTGTCCACATAGAAATTGATTCAAATTAAAATCTCAAAAAAAAAAAAGAAAATACTCCCAAATATTGAGGTTGGAAATAATTTGAGAAACACTGAGAAGCGAGGACATGATTTAGAAGAATGATAGTAGAGCCCTCCCCCCCTATCGTAGGTATACTACTACTCTTCGATTTTCGCAAGCATTATATTGGAATTTCGATTTGTTTCGCTCGTCGAAACAAATCACGCATTCGTTAAACCAAAAATAGATCTATACAGTAGTACACTATGATACTAGTATCAGTAGAGTGATCAAGAGGAAGAGAGATAGAGACAGACATATAGATAGATAGATAGATAAATGATAGATGATAGATAAATGAATAGAAAGAGAGAGAGAAAGAGAGAGAGAGAGAGAGAGAGAGAGAGACAGTGATAGACAGAGTAGGTATTGGAGTACGTGGTTCATGTTGAGTAGAACACAGATCATTTTCCACGCAAGTGCAATAGATCGTTCACGAAATTGTCTGTTGCTGAATTATCTGCACTAACAGACAAAGACTGATTCGTTCCTATTAAAACGACGATTGTTCATTCGCGAACCACCGATCATCCTTCCCCCATCGATTTAAATATCAAAATCTAATCGTATCATCTAATTCCACACCCTTTTTTTTTCTTCTTTTAGTTTTGTATGGTACCATTTATGTATTATATTTATATGTATCTAATGTTTTAATATTATGTATTAATTTATAGTATTATTTATAGTATTAATTTATATTATCTAATGTTTTATATTAGATATGTTTATCTAATGTTTTATATTAACTTATAAACATATATATATATATTTATTAATTGAAATCATAAATATTATAATTATATGAATAAACGTGTTGTTGAGAATAATTATTGAATAAAAAAATCAATGACAATAAAATTGTTAAATATTTCAAGATAATCGAGAAAAAATTTCGGTTTCGTGTACCATTACACTGAGTTGGTACGATCAATCAGTTTTATTTCTCCCTGACCTTCTTTCTCGAACAAGAGAGATAAAAAATGTGTGTGTGAGTGAGAGAGTGAGAGACACTTTTCTAGTGAATCCTTTTCAACGGATTCGTATCCGTTCGTGAAAAGAACCGGTATGGGGGGGAAAAAAAAGCTAACGCAAGCTAGACTTTCCTAAACGAAGCTTCCTAACATTGTACGAACCTGAATGCTCTAGAAAAGTGATTTCCCTTTCGGTGAGATTTACCCAAACAACTTTGGGAAGAATAAGGGACACTGACTTTATATTCTTTCGAAATGATATATTTTCTTTTTTAAATGCAACTAACCGTAAACGACAGCGCTTGTTTTTCTTTTTTACTGAATTATTTATCCTAGAAATTGAATTTATTTTTTTCTTATAAGATTGTTAAGTGAAACGAAAAAAAAATAATTAAATTAAGAAATTTTTCATTATCGTAATAATATAATCAAATTACTAGTGTCTTTTTGTGTTTCATTGATTGATTCTACTTCAATCACATCCTAATAATAAATTATATCGAATAATATTAAAGTTATTGTTTTTTATATTATATTATAATTTTTTCATGTGAGACAAAAGGTTAAGATACAAACGTAAGATAATGTTTAACCATATATCGTTGTATTCAATACAAAAGTTTCTATTATCATATTTTGTAATATTAAATTTCCATTGCAAGTAAGTGTATGGGGGGTTTGGAGAGTATGGTTTCAAGCACCTATCTCCGATTTTGTTCCCGTAGTTCCACTCGACACCTCATACCGACGAGAGGAATACTCGAGAGAGAGAGAGAGAGAGAGAAAAAGAGAAAATGAGAATATATAGAGACGAAACGTGCGAAACCTTTTCCCTAGAATCTCATAAGGTAGAATGAGATAGGTACAATGATTCTTCTAGGTGATAAAGTTCTTCGAGATATTTTTCTTCTTCTTCTTCTTCTTCATCGTTTTTTTCTTTTTTTATTTCTTTCGTAACTTAGCCAAAAAATAAACGAGATTTAAGATTAGAAATTTTTGTTTCATTTATTTAATTTTTCTTTCTCTACTTTGTAATCACAAATTGTTTTATATATGAAAAATAATACGAATGAAGATAAGCGATGAATTGATTTTTATTTTTATTTTTTGTAACTTAATGAGTTATAAAAAAAAAAAAAACAAAAAGGAAAATAATAAGATAACAAATTGTAAAGAAAAATATTGCACAATTTATATCGAGTAAATTTGTAAGCTGTTACCATCATTAAGAAAATCACGTGGAACGCGTTAATATTGTATACGTGTAACACCTGAAATAACTGCAACTGAGCTCAGGTAGATTAGTACGAGTAATAACCGTGTTCGCGTGCATCGTGTGCTGTATTCCAGACCAGTTTAAGTGATAATGGAATCTCATAAAGCGTGTAACGACACGACGCGACGCGACACATAATTTAGACTTTGAATTAACTCATAACAAAGTTCGGATCGTGTTCCGTTCTGTTTAAAATCGGCAACATTAACCAAAACTTAAAATTGCAATATATTATCGTGATCCTTGATTAAAATTATTATCGATGCGTTTTTATATATTTCTTTTTTTTTTTTTTTCTTCTTTTTTTCAAACAAATTTAATTTTATAATATATCTCGTTATATATACACACACACATACGTAAAATTATTCATATCTCATTTTTTATTATTATTATTATAATACGTCATTTTTATTTTTTCTAAATAAGAAATTATTTTTTCGTATTCTGTTCCCTTATTTTTTTTTTTAATAAAATGTAAATAATTAAATTGTATTTTCTCCGTTAATAGCGTTAATCAAAACTATTCGTTAATAATTTGTACTTGTACTTCTTTCTTTTTCTTTTTCTTTCTTTTTTTTATTGTTTAATTGTAAGAATACAATTTTCGTCAAAGCGAATTTTGCGCGAGCTTAACGAAGAATTCAATTACCGGAGTAAAACAGAAGATAAATGAAATAGAAGTGCTATGCAAAGGGGGGAATTATTAAAAAACATCGGATGGAACGTCAAATTAATTACAGATATCTGTTCGTAGTTTGTATTTTATTACGGATAATAGCTGTTGATTATTAAAACAGGAACAAATTAAATTCATATCGATAATATATCAACCAACCCTTATCCCTTGCGTTCTATCTTTATCTCTCTTTCTCTTTCTCTCTAAAAATAAATAGATAAAATTGAAACGTAGTATGATGATGAACACGTTTAAATTCGCGATTTCATTTAATTCCGATTTGAGATTCGCAACACGATGAATTATTTCTTATCGAAACTGATAATTTATATTTAATTATTGCACACGTATGTCACCAATTGAAAACGAATTTATATCACTTTGAAAATAATTAATCTTCGCGAAATAAATAATACATATATATATATATATATATATATATATA
>NW_014569658.1:281262-289369 GCF_001313835.1 Polistes canadensis
CATAATAAATAATTTTAGTTGCTGAGGAAGTCTCAAATAGAGACGAAACGTTCAACGGATAAATATAGTGTTCATCTTAATTAAACCCGTCCAAAAAACAACTTCTCTAAGAATAAACTTAGTAATAATATTAATAAATTTTGGATAAGAAAGAAAAAAAATCTTGATTATATTAACATTAATTATTAGGTATATTCTTTTCTTTTCTCGACAAAAAAAAAATATTCCGAATACGATCAAAGCATTGCACAATTTTCCTCAAATTATTTTTATTAATCACGACGATTCTTCTCTTTAAAGAAGTTTTCATTTCAAGAAAAAAAAATAGAAATTTTTCACAAGTAATTGATTCCAATTTCAAAGATCATTCAAAATTGGTAACTGTCAGTAAAACTTGGTGCCAATTAGTCGATCAGAAATATAAAGAGGTTTGATTTCGAGCGTATCTTTCGTGTCGATTGAAAATTCCATTGAAATGGACAGGCACACACACACACAGAGGAGTTGCCATGAAATATTTATAATTACGTAAAATGTCCATTATCATCGGTTATCTGTAATCCATCAGAAGAGCTAAATAGAGAAAGAGAGAGAGAGAGAGAGAGAGAAAATGCGATACTTTCTGTATTGCACAGACTCGTTCATTTATTCGAAATTCATTAAAAGTGCAGCGTGAAATACGTGAAACGAATTAACGCTTTTTAATTAGAATGACTGTCGATTTATATCTACCTGCAAGTATTTTTCACGATTAATTTCAAATCATTTTTAAAACAAAAAGAGTTTTATTAATTATAGAAAAAAAAAAAAAACGCTTACAAAATAAGTTCCAACAAACTTGGATGTCAAGATTTTTGTATTACTCTTTCTTGTATAAACGTAATATTATTTGTATTCACGTATTTTAACAGATTTCACGATTAAGTTTTGTACAAATGAATTATTTTTTTTTTTTTGGTTAGATTTAGTTTAAATATAAATATATTATTTTTCATTGATATTCGATTATATTTCAAAATTCAATTATTTAAAGATAAATTTGATTAAATCATATATAGAATAATTGTTGTAACTATATAGTATTAATTGTACGAGGTTTTCACGTTTAATATATATTAATTAATTATCAAAACGAGAACAATTCAATGAAATAATCTTTTTTATATGAATAAAAATAGAATTAAAACGTACGTGTATGTATATTATTATTAACCAAGGGTTTGTTTAACAATCACAATTTTACATACGATTTAATAAACGACACGTAAACTTTAACACATCAACGCAGGATGTATCATTTGTCAACTTTGTCATAGTCTCTTTTCATAGTCCTCGTAGTTTCTACAAACGAAACATATAAAATTCAAACTTACATTGTTAAAACCACGGGAGCTGTCATTTCGCAATAAAATCCTATTATTCTTTGGTACACAATGTTTCAACTTTTTAGTAAGGTTTTGAGAGATACGAACGAATTTTTTTTATATAGTATACGTGAAAAACCATTGTCAAAAAGAAAATAATCAAAATAAAAAATATATATAACATATTTACGTATACACAAAAACATTACACACACACACACACACACGTTTCTATATTATTAGTTGTTTAATATATTCGTAGGCGTATCAAACGTAAGAAAAAAAATATATGACACGATTGAAATAATATCTGTTTCTAAAAGTTTTCATTTACATTTATATTATGAGATAGATATGAACACATTTAAATAACGTAATTAACGAGATAGCATACTATATAACACTTTTTATTACTTATAAATGGTCTCCCTAAACCATATTTTCATAGTTTATGCGAATACACGATCGTTACTTTAAAAAACTTCATTATGTTTATATAGCCCTGTTCTTTTTTTTTCTTTTTTTTACCTGTTTTTACATATCGTGCATCGTAAAAAAGTAGTGACATTAAATTATAATTATATTACACTATCACTAGGATAAAATTACTATAGTGTAATGTAATAATATTATTTTATAACTAATATTTATATAATTCATAGAATATACACACACTTTTCTGTTTTTTTTTTTTTTAAATACTGTTCGTAAAAAAAAGAAATTAATTAAAATAAAGAAAATAAAGATGTGATGATAATAATAATGATGCTTAAAAATAATGTACATACCCAACCCGCATACTTCTTAAAATTATACGTACGATTTGATTTCGAACGATTTTCTTGTTCGCGTGTTGAGATTGTTTCTATTATAGCAGTCAGTAGGGAGAATAGTAATTACTCGGTTCAGTGACACCGTGTTGCTATAGGGTTGAAAAAAATAAAAAAAGGAAAAAAATGAAGAATAAAAGGGTGAATTGAAAAGTCTTGACAATTTTTTTATTTACTCTTTTTTTATAAGAAAACAAAAAGATTTTACGTTAGAATCGAATCGTTACGCATTAATCATCACTTAGTATACCCCCAACTAGTTTGTAATTAATGTCTTTCACATAACATACCTATATATATATATATACACATACATATGCATACATATTCGATCGAGAAACGATATGGTAATAAATCAAACTGATCGAAAATTTCCAAAATTTCAGCATCGATATTGGCTGAATATTATTATTATTATTATGTATATATCTAGAACAAAATATTTTTTTCCACCAAACACATTCTCACCGTCTGTGGTCACATTTGTATTTTATTTTATTTTATTTCTTTTTTAAACCTATCTCCCCCACCCCCCATTAATTTCATCGTTACGAATATTTTTGTCAAACGCATGGTGCATGTGCATTTTCGAACAATTATTCCAAACGATACGAGAGAACGCACACACACACAAAAATGATAAAAACAAAATAATATCGACAACACACATATTATTACAATAATAATGCCCTTAAGGTATATATATATATATATATCTCGAATGCAACAAGGGATGTTATTCTTTATTTTTTCATCGTTAACTACATCGTTTTGATATTTTACATTTTTTTTTCTTTTTTTTATTATTTTTTTTATAGTTGCTTCCGTGCAAATACGCGGCACACGTGACACATTTTGCAACGACATCGTTTATATATTATAACAAGAAGAAAAAAAATGAAATATATATATATATATATTAAAAATGGAATAAAATGAAGTGATACTAAAAAAAAAAAAAAAAGAGAGGAAAATAAAAACCCCATTGTCATAATTTAATGGATAGGGACGGGGCGGGGGGTAGGGGGTATCGTAACACGACCCCATTGTTCTACATATTCGATATATAAACATCAAAATGTTTCTCATATAAATCAACACAAATATTACAATAATAATAATAATAATAATAATAATAATAATAAAATATACGCGCGTATATGTAAAATAAGGTAAGGGTATTTGAGCTTATGTTAAAAGCTATCGAATATGTTTTTTTCTTATTTAGGTAGTACGTTCATGCGACACGCGACGATAATTTGTACGAAACGAGAAAAGAACATGGATCTAACGTTTCTTTTTTCCTTTTTCTTCTTTATTTTTTCATTTCTTTTCTTTTTTTTTTTATTTCAAAAGGGGAAAGAAAAGTAATGATATGAGAAAGAGAGAAAGAGAGAGAAAAGAAAATATAAGAAAACGCATAAACGTAAAAGATGAAATCGTTTTTAAGATCCCGATTCTATTACATTCGATTTTCTTTTATGTTACATCGAATCTAACGTATATAATCGTGATAGTAACATTACATAATATGTAACTACTTCGTTTCTTTTTTTTTTTTTTTTTTCTATAGAGAAAAATAAAAAGAATGTTAGAATTGTTATAAACGTAAGATAGGATTGACCAAAAAATATCGATCTATTATGTCCAATTTTCTAACGCGTTAGAATTACGCGTTTTGGAAAAAATACGTTCATAAAATATGTGTCTAATTAAAATATAATAAAAAAAAATAATAGAAAATTTATAATGCGAAATAAAATGATATCTATCTATCGATTGTGTGTGTGTGTGGAATAACATTTGATTTTCTTCTTACACTTTTACGTTCATATTTTCTTTTTTTTTACAGAAATATTCTACTCTACGCGATAACTAATGATTAAAGTTAACCTTTGTCAATCTATTAACAAACGATTAATGATAATTTATAATGCGAAATAAACTGATATCTATCCAAGATATTTTTTTTGAATCGTACATTTCATTTACTTAAAATGAATCTCGAATCTAACGTAATAAGTAATTACTTACAATACATGTTACGTGTCCACGTGTTTTTCTCGTATACCTTTCATGGTATCTTTCACCTTCGAGCTTAGGAGAAGAGAACGTTTTGGTTTGCGTGCATTAACGTCTACCCTTCGGCCCTGTGAAATTCAACCGTCGTTCCTAATGCTCTATCGATCCTAATAATGGCTTCAAGTCGGGTCAAACGCCTCTAAAAGGTATATATATATATATACTTCTTCGAAAAAATCCTTCTAAATATCCTATTAATTGAAACATTTCTTTATATACACCTGTCTTCCCCCTCAACCCCCCTTTTTCTTATCTTTCTATCATTATTTCTATTTTTCATTTCATAATCTCAAACAAAACCACCCACACCCAACCCCCATTTTACTTTCTTTTCGTATTTTGTATATTTCTTTTTTTGTTTGTTTTTTTTTTTCTTTTTTCTTCTCTTTATCTTTTTTCCCGTTTGCATATTCAGTCTCTGTCTGTTCATCCGTGTGATATTACATTTTGTATACCTTCTTCATTGTTTCCCGTCTCTTCTGTCTACCTGTCTTCTTGATTTAACATTTTACACATTTTCTCTACGTTTTGTTTCTATCTCTCTATCTATCTATCTATCTATCTCTGTCTCTCTTTTTCTATCTCTTTATCTCTGTCTCAATCTCATTCTCTCATCTGTCTGTCTGTCTGTCTGTCACAGTCTGTCTTTCTCTTTTTTTTTCATTTTTTCTTATTTCTTTTTTTTACTCTCCCCTGACAATCTATCCGATTTTTTTTCTCTCAAGAGAAAAAATCAATAATTCTATCCTTCCTTTTTTTTTTATTGTTTAACCCACGTATTAAAAAATATTCACAAGATTTTGTAATGAAATAAAACAATTTGTGTAAGTACTACGAAAGAGATTCGAAGTCTTAATCGAAATGGTTTATGTTTGTCGAATGATGGGAAAAAAAAAAAAAAGAAAAAAAAAAAAAGGGGGAAGAAATTAAAAATACAAGAAAAGAAAAAGGGCAAGAGATAAAGAAGAAAGACGAAATTAAAGCTTTAGATCCATGCGAAAGAAAATAAGATTTTCTAAGCCCGGAGACTTTCTTCTTTCTACGAGTTCTCTAATTCTCTCCCTTTTTTTTTTTTCTTTTCTTTCCTTTAATTCCAATAGTTTACGAACTTAAAGCCCGAAGAAAATGAGAGAATTTCATACTTTTTAATGAATAAAAGAATCTTTCCCCTATATATATAGAACATAATTATTACGTGTACCGTTAACTCTCGTATTGAAGTACAACTTCTTATTTTAATTGAAAAAAAATGAAATGAAATAAAAAGAAAAGAAAGGAAGGAAAAAAAATAAAAAGAAAATTGAAAAAAAAAAAAAAAAAAAAGTTATGTTAACTTTATCACGTTGCGACACAATTTGATGTACGATATTATATATACATACATAGATCACACACTGACATGAAAGTAATTGACGAGATCACGGCTCGTTATCGTCCTTTATCATTCTCTACTTCCATGTCATGCGTTTCTTCCAGAGGTCAAACGTGGTTTAAACAATTTTTATATTCTATCTCACCGCACACGCGTGTAATCATTTTATTTAAAAAAAAAAAAGAAAAAAAAAGAACGCAAAAGAAACGATCCTTTCATACTGTTATTTCTTTTTAATAATGAATACCGATGATTATCAAAGTTGTACCAATAATAAGTCACACGTTACGACAATAATGTTTATTATTTTTATTAGCTATTTGATTTGCCTCATTTTGTTTCTTTTCTCCTAATTAAATGAGTAATTTAAAATGATATTATATTTTAATGCACGTTCGATCACTGTATACACTGATGTTATTAATTTAAAAAAAAGAATTATGTGATCATTTCAAATGAATTTCTATATGATTTCAGTATTTAACAAAAATATAACAAAATAAACATATTATTTTTATCCATAATTATATAATACATTTAAATGACGTCTAACCTGTATAATATTTTTATCTCGTTTAGATATATTTTTTTTTTTTTACGAGGAATTTCTTTTCTAAAAATTTGTAGTAATATCTCGTGTAGAAAAAAAAAGAAAAAAAAATAGAAAGAGAGAGAGAGAGAGATAATGTCTCAGTATATAACTGCACGAGATATATCAGCTTTAAGGTACTCCCACGAGATATAGTCTAGAAGTGTCGTCGAGGAAGCTGAAGATGAGATACTTGGATATTTTCGTTCGTTTACCGGACAGATTACGTGCTACGTGATCCACACGGTGTACCTGTCGTTCTCTATCGACGATCTTACTTATGTACGTGACTATCTATTGAATGAACGAACAACCAATGTCCGAATAATATATTCCTTAACGATAGAAACGTTAATACAAGAAAAATTTTCTTTAATCACGTATGTACATATGATCTTTTCTACATTTCATGTAACCCACACGTATCTATTTTCAACATTGACTTATTTATAACTTTTACAAATATTCCTTTTCAATCTGTTTATCAATGGGATTAATCCTATTGAAAAAAAAGATACGTACGTGGGTGTGTGTATGTATAAAAAGTTTCTCACGTACGTACACTTTGACTTATAAATCTTATACACGTCCCATTAAATCTGTTAATCAATGAGATTAATCGTATCGAATATTTTTTTCTTTATCCTTAATATTCCAAAATATTTGCGTACAAATAATTAAAATTAATAATTGAATTGTATTATTTATGATCTTATTTTTTTTTTTGTAACAAAATATACTACGTAATATTTGTATATACAGTTGTATCTAAACGAATAAGATTTAAATATATGACCCACTCCATCCCTCCCTCCCTCCCCCCACACTTCCCCATAGAGAAGGAAATACAGAGAAAAAACTTCCATTACGTGTTTAATACGTTTTATGGTAAATACGGTTTATGCACACAATTTTTCGACATTTTTATTCATATATAATATTTTCATACTCATATAAATTTTTAATAAAAGCAACAAATTTTAACAAGAAATAAACGCGTAACTCTCTGATTTTAAAAATATTTCGTTCATCCTGAATACGAAAAGAAGTTGATTTACGTAGAATTATTTATGAGGCAAACGATGGTATAATAATAAAAAATAAAATAAAATAAAATAAAATAAAATAAAAATGATATATAAAAAATACTAAGTATAAACTTTGACAAATCGTGACTAATATTTCTATTAGTAAAAGAACCGTCACCAAAATAAATGGGGGGGGACTGACTGTCTATCGTCATTGATAGAAAACGTGAAAGTAATCAGGAAAACTCGCTTGATTGCGAGAACCTGTTTTCCACGTTTATCTATCTATTTCTTTCTTTCTTTCTTTATTTCTTTCTTTCTTTCTTATTTTTTCTTTCTATTTCTTTCTCAACACACATTTAAGTGAACGATATCGATCGTTTAATACGCGTTACTACTCTCTTTGTACTTTTTCAATTTGACTTTTTCAAGAAGAACGATAGAATAATGGATAGATAAAGAGATAGATAACGATTTCGTGTGTAATTGAACAAAATGAGACAAAAAGAGAGAGAGAGAGAGAAATTGGTCCAATTAGTAGGAAGTTAATAAATCCTAAAGTAACTCAATTCACAATCCAATGAATCAATCGTAAACGTTCAGTCGTTGTTAATCGAGAAAGCTCGATTAAGCTTCAAGCTTTTCCATAAACGTAGATTAGTATGGTATTTATATTGACCACACATGTTTGTACACCTTACTATCTCTCTCTCTCTCTCTCTCTCTTTATCTATCTCTTTTTATCTCACTTAATCAATGAAATTCGAAGAGAATAACACGTTTACCTCATTACATTCTCTATCTGTCTATTTATTTGTTTTCTTCTCTTTTTTTTTTTTTTT
>NW_014569658.1:289519-314263 GCF_001313835.1 Polistes canadensis
TATATATATATAAAAGTTAATTATTATACGTTATGAGCTTTAAAAGACAATAAATTCTAATAGGGGGTTACTTATTTATCGTTCATTTTCACAAACGTTCTTATGGGTGCAATGGGAATAGTCAAAGCAGTGGGAGGAGTAATGAGATCTGGGAGCTTTCTATTGTTTTACAAACTGGAATTAAAGAAATAGAAGGATTTATGTGTATACGAAAGTATATATATATATATATATATATATATATATATGATAATAGAATTTTTAAATTGCACAGTCTTTTACAATTATATTTGTGATAATGATATGAAAATTAAAAAAAACAATTTAATGATAATAATAATAATTATTATTATTATATAAACGATAAGATGTGTATTACTTTAATGATATATTAACAAACATTGACGTTAAATGAAACTTTTTTGTTTGTGTATCGAATTGATTCATTTAAAAGTTCACGAATAAGGATGATAATCCTAATGGCCCTTCTTTTGCTTTTTTGTTTTGTTTTTTGTTTAAACAAGTATTAAAACTTCTCTCGGTGAACATAAACTTTAAAAGAGTAAAGTTAACAGAAGTTAATAAAAAAAAAAAAAAAAAGAAACTTCCAGGTACTTTTTACGGTGGGTGACGTTAAAAGATCGTTTGAGTATCGACTTATCGGAATGAACGAGTATCACGCATGATAAAAAGAGAGAGAGAGAGAGAGTGAGAAAGTGAGAAAAAGTAAGTTTTCGATTGGACACGAATTTTCTCGATGATAACAGATTTTTTTTCGAACGTTCGATTGATATGCTTGATGGATGGAAATAATTGATCTTTTTTAAACAAACTCCCCCGTTCAGCTACTTTTCATTACGAAATATCGTATAGAGCACACTTTTTGTTAAGTTTTCTTTTATTCAATCTTAAAAATCTTGATCGATTTTTTCGACAATGGATGCGTGTGTGTGTTCGATTAAAAGATCTATTCTCCTTCTTTGTTTTTTTTTTTCTTTTTGATTGAAATTATTGTACAATTAAATCTCGTGGGAATGAAATATTAAATTATAAGTCCGATCAAAAAAATAATCTACTAGAATTGAAATGAGCAAAGAAAAAATATAAAACAATATAATTATATAAGAATAAATATAAGAATTAATATAAGAAGAAATATAAAAGAATCAAAGAGATATATAATAAAAATAAAAAGAAAACAATAGAAGAAGAAGAAGAAGAAAATTGTATCCAACTTTTAATTAAATCTAGCGTATGCTATAATTCGCGTGCCGAGAAAGTAACGAGCCTGAAACGTTGAAATATCTGCGAAATTTCTTTCACCCCCTCACCCAACAACCCCCACCGGCAAACACATTTTTCAAGTTAAAGAAGAGGAAAAATAAAAAGGAGGAAAAAGGATCGAAAATCGAACATTCAAATGCACCCCCATCGTTTGTTAACAAATTTAATTACATTTGTAAATGTGTACTCTTTCTCTCTATTTATGTACAAATATATATACACACCTGCCTTTCTGTTGGGGAGAATAAAAAAAACATTCGAACGATCGAGAATTGTTTTTTTATTTTATTTTGCTAAAACAAATGATAAAATGGTTTTACTATTTTCACCGAGTGAGCTTGTTTTCCTTCTAATATAAGTGAACATCAATAGTCAATTATTCTAATAGGAATTAGTATAATCTCACTTATATCCCATACGTATATGGAAATGAACGCGTACGCAATAGATATTATTCGAATGAAGTAAATTTCTATGAAATAAACACACACACCCACAAATAATCAATTGATATCAGAAACGATTCCCAGTTCGTTTGATTGCAACAATTATGTTTAACTATTTATACTATTCTTCTTTCTCTTTCATTTCTTTTTTTTTCAATAACGAGTCGCGTACTCTCGAAGGAATATATAGAAATATTATGAAACGATAAAATTGTATTATATTTCGATTCGTTCGATAAAAACAAATATGTATATGTAAACTTATTTTTTTTTCTTTTTCTACAATAAAAAAATGTTAAAAAAATATATTGTAAAATAAAATTGAACGACAATCCTCTCTCTTCATATAATTTAAAATATAATATTATCTCTCTTGTAAAAACTATTATATCCTTCGATAACAAATATCCATTGTTAGAATATCCTCGAAGAAGAGAAAACTTAGTGAAATATCCTACTAATCGAATTTTCAAACTCTTATGTGAAGTTGTTACTTTATAAGGGAAAAATAAAAGTACTAATACAAAAATCAAATGTATATAAATAGTCGCGAGTAGAGTTGTCCTGGAAACGATTTCAAGTAATTTTACTAGAAGGAAAGAGGAGAATCCCAAAGGAAAAGTAAAGAAAGGAAGCAAGGAAGGTAAGGAGGAATGAGATGAAGAAAAGAAAAGAAGGAAGAAAGGAAGAAAGGCAGGAAGAACGAAGTTAGTTCCTTGTGTTTCTCGGGAACATTGAGACAGGTGCATGTTATCGGTCTCCGAGAAAATGCAATTTAAATAAATAACGAAGGAAAAGGAAATACGTAAAAAAAAAGAAACAAAAAACATCCCCCYCCCCCCCCCCGAAAAAGAATGAACAAGAAAGAAACAGGAGAATAAAATCAACTTTAATTATTTCGTTGTCTTTTATCTATTTGTTTTCTCTCTCTCTCTCTCTCTCTTTCGTTCCGTGTGTCCAACTTTTCTTATTCATCGAATTGGATAAAAGACAAAGAAAAATACTTTAGGCAAACTGTTGCTTATTATTCGAACAACAAGAAATAACAAAAAAAGGAGAGAAAAATATCGAATACAATATAACAAATAAAGAGAGAGAGAGAGAGAAAAAAAAAGGGGTGACTAAACGTTGAATTAGAAAGCACTTGCCAACAGAAGGAAGGTTAATAACACTCGACTCGGCATGCCACTCGAAATAGGGAATATCTGTCGATAGCATTCCAAAGTGAATAAGAGAGAAAGAAAGAGAAAGAGAAAGAGAGAGTGAGAGGGAAATATTTGACCGTATTGTGTAATTGCTGTAATATGTTCACAACTGTGACAAATTGTATTTTCTTCGATAATTAATTAATTATTAATTTTCGCCTCCTTCATTAAGAACGTGTTATTATTTTTAATTTAATGAAAAATTCCATCAAACCGAGACAAATTTTAAATTCATCATCGAATTAAAATCGAATCATATCGTGTACATATATATATATATATTCACTTGACCTACTTAAACAAACGTATCGAAAATAGAATTTGAAGAATAGATCGAAGAAATAGAAATAGAAAGAAATTAATGACACACCTTCTGATAACACTGAAACAAAATACAAAAGGTATCCTTTTTTTTTTTTTTTTACGTGTGACTCACACAACTAGATTATTAATCATCGATTATTATTCTACTTTCTCTATCGTTCATATTATGTTTCATTGTTTTAACTATCCTCATTAGAAACTATCCAAACAAACATTATCAATAAGAAATAATTAATTGATTATTCGTATAATCATATCGAATAATGCAAATAAACAAATTGTATCCGTAAATCAATCGCACTTTTTGATTCCTTTTTTCCAACCCCTTACCCCCTTCTTCCCCTTCATCCCATTAACCCTTACGTGTAAATATGCGAAGTTTGATTTAAAAGTACTACGTGCGAATGATAACGAACGATGAACCCCTTTTTCATGAATATGCATCCATTCTCGAACACTTTTGTTTATACCTTTTTTTCTATTTTCCTTCTTTTCTTTTTGTTTTTCTCCGGTAAATATTCCAGGCTCTTTGTATAAAATAAAATAAAATAAAATAAAAAAAGAAAGATTGATAGTTTGTATATAAAAACGTGTAGAAGTATATATATAACGTAGGTATTGTTCATCTATGTAAACAAAAGTACACGTGTGTTAACTCATGGACCTTTCTTTGTGAAATTACAAGATGGTATAACGAGCATGGTATAAAATATCCATGGAAGTTACTTTATCCCCCTTAACTCTCGTTAATAATACGATAACTCATTCATGTTTTTCAAAATCATCAACTTCTATAAATTTCTTCTACTTTCCTTTTTCTCTTTTCTCATAAATAATAATTTAACGACAAAGTAATCTATGATTTATATATGAGAACATTATTATAATACTTAAATTTAGATTTCAATTCGTTATTCAGTAATTGTACAAACAAATGCATACATTATTTGTTAAATTAGTCTGGTAACTATATATGATATATCAAAATAAATATTTAACATAAGATATATAAAAAATTAATTGATTACGAAAGTGATCTTCTTATTGTGTTGCAGAAATCATTTTGAAAATGATCGATTCACTTAAAAGAATAGAAATAAAAACGAAAATAATAAGAAGAAACATTTCAAGCTCTCGATAATCTCTTTTTTATTTTCTCATTATTGTAGATTTTACGTATCGGAGATACTATATTATACATATTTTAATTAAAAATCGGAAAATTCCATTGTCGATCAGAGATGACTTACACGATAACGAACGCGTTAATTATTCAATTTCACTAATCGACTATAACTTGCTCGAGGAAAAATCTTATGTTCTTTTTTTATTTATTTATTTATTTATTTATTTACTTTTCTCTTCTTTTTATTTGTTTTTTTTTTTTACCAGAGCCATCGATTATCTTGAATTCGTATAAATTTCGGAATGTTCAATATAAAAAATACTACAAATTTAGTTCCCGAACTTTTCGGATTGTCTATTCCAAACGAATATACAATTTGTCACATTTTATCCCTTCGCTTTTATATTTTTCTAAAGAAAAGGAACAAATAAATAAGAAATAAAAAAAAAAATAGGAAAAATTTGGAAAAAAGATCGCGATACAATATTAATATTCAATTTATATGCAAGATACGAAGAGAACCATGTATTTTACATAGATACATATACATACATATATATATATATATATCTACATCGAATCCATAGAAAACCATATGAAATTTTATACATTCATGTGAAGAGACTAACATAGAATTTCATAAATATTTTCTTTTATCCGTTTCTTTTTTGATAACGATGATGACGACAAAAGAGAGAAAGAAAGAGAAAGAGAGAGAGGGGGAGGAGAAAAAAAGATTTAAACAAATAGAAAAAGAATGATATGAACAATTCGCGGAAATAAATTTTTCGCGATAAATATATGTTTTATTCCCTATTTTTATATTACTATTTTCTATTTTAGGAACGCACAAAGAACGTTCCTAAAGCTTTTCATATTAAATATTCGATTTATGGGCTGTTCCGATGGAATGATGGATGAGATACAAACACTTATCTCTCTCTCTCTCTCTCTTTCTTTATCTTTCGTATTCTTCTCATATGCCACCCCTCTCCTCCTCATACGTGTAATAATCTTTAAAAGTTTTTCATCTCGTGACATTTTGATTTTCTCGTGATACAAAGAAGACTTCTTTCTTTCTCTCTCTCCCCCCCCCCCTCCTCCTCACCTCTTCTTTCTTTTCCCTAATCTTCTTTTATACCTGTGCATAAATATAATAATCTATGAAAAATTTTTCATCTCGCGATACTTTGATTTTGTAAAAAAAAAAAAAAAAGAAATATAAACAAGCAATATTTTTCTTTCTTATTATAATAATATATTTATATTATTTTTTGTAGTGCACTCTCCGCTTATTAAAAAAAAAATGCTTCCAATTTTACATTATTATTTTCTTTTTTATTAGAAAAATACAACCCATAATTCTTTACTCTCGTTTGTTCATTCGTTTATCTTTCGTGCGTACTTCCATAGATATAATAATTGTCTACAATTTCTAATCTAATATCTAAATTTATTTTTCTAGATACAAACACACCTATATATATCTCTCTCTCTCTCTCTCTCTTTATCATTTTTGTATGTTCTTATAAGTAGAATATAATCTTTTAAAAATGTGTTCACCTATTTAAAAACATTTCGATTTTTTAACTTGTCACGTTTGTTTCACCGATTTTACGTTGTACGAAAGTATAATGCATGTTACGATTCGATAATAGGTATCCCTAAGTGCTGAAACATTCGTTTCTTTTCTCTCTCTTTCTTTCTTTCTTTTTTTCTTTCTTTCATACTTTGTAAAATAAGCAAACGATGATAACTTTTGAAAACGATGAAGGCTTGTGCTTTGCTAACAGCTGTTGGATAAAACGATCGATCGAGCTAGGGCATTAACGAGTCTCACATCTCCAAACTCATCTCCCATTGTTTTCGATACGATGTTTTAACCTACCACCCCTCCCTCCCCCTTTTTCTTTTACTACCCTTTTATCCTTTCGCATCTTTTCGTTTTATTTTATTCCCATTTTACCTACCCTTACTCTTTCCGTTCTCGCTCTCCCATTTATTTTTTTTTTTTTTTAATTTTTCATACACATCACGATCGAGCATAAAATACGATAAAAATGTTTTTAAATCGTCAAACCCCTTTCTTTCTGTGTAAATTCTCTCTTTATGTAAATATTTTTTTCTTTAATCCTTTTCTTTTGTTTTTTTCTTTTTTTTTTTTTTTTTTTTTAAATACCACAGTCATACGAAGCAAGTAGTTTTTTTGTTTTCTCCCCGAAAGAAAAATGCATTTAACACGCGTTGTAAAATTTTATTTAATCTTCTTCTTTTTTTTTTTGTTTTCCACGCGTACAAAGAATTCTCATGGTAAAGAAAAAAATGAAAATATATTATAGAGAAGAAGAAAAAAATTAGGAAGAAAGAGAAATTCGGTAAAGTAAAATAAGATGAAAGAATAAATAACAACAACGCGTAAATCAGATTTACGAGAAAAGAAATAACTCAAGGAAACAAAACATTGAATTTAAGTAAATAATAAAAGAGAGAGAAAGAAAAAAAAAGAGAGAGAGAGAGAGAGAGAGAGAGAGGGAGAAAATTGCAAATATTGACCCTTCGTGGAATTCTAGGTAGATTAATTTGATGCAGAACGTTGATTTTATTATTTATACGTGCACGATATTAAGCGCAAGCAATGCATTCGACTTTAATAAATTGCATTCAGTGGCAATATGCAGAGACCACTGTATTATCGACTACTACTCGACCGTGATAAAAGGATTATATAACAGAGACGGAGTTCGTGAGAAATTAAAAAACAATTTAAAAAGAAAAAAAAAAGAAACAAGTATATAAAGATAAATAATAGACGTGAAACAAAAGGATGATCGAATACAAAAGAAAATGACGCGAATGAATTTGACGCAACAATATCCACTTCTCAATCGTTATCATCCCCTCATAACCCCTTCTCGCGCCCCTAATTATTAACACAAACAATGCGTATGAAATAAATTAACTCGTTAAAAAAAAAAAACTCCCCTTTTTAATATTAAATACCTTTAACGCATATACTTGAATCAACTTCGAATATATCGGCGTAAATAAATATCGTAATTATGCAAATAAATCAATTCAAATGTAAATTAAAAAAAAAAAAAAAAAAAAAAAACAAATTAAATAATTACAATTTGTTTGTCGTTCTCGGATATAATATATTGTGATTCCAGTGAAAATAACAAATTATTTATATTAAATATATATATATATATATATACATCGTTTTTGTGTACACGAAGTAAAATTTTGAAAACGTGACCGAACAGATAATGAAATACCAATTTGCATCTGAAATTATCTGATAATAAATATCAACCTATATCCAACTCACTTCTCTCTGTCCTTCTTTGAAATTTCCCCAATAAGAAAAATATTAAAATATTTCAGAAAAAAAATTCATTAGCAAAAAAATAAGAACCCTCCTTCCTTCACGTGTTCGTGATATCGGTCCGAACCGTAAATCGAATTTCGCATTCAACGTATTCGCATAATGATTCTTTCGTAAAATCCTATTAATCATCCCGAAGAAAACGATAGGAAGAGACTAGTATATATATATATAACTATACATGCATATGTACTCACAAGGATGTACCCATACGTAGAAAAAAAATCCCGTGTTCTTAATCGTTCCCCTATACTACTACCCTTTCCTTCCTTCCTTCCTTCATTTTTTTTTTTTTTTTGAAGGAGGGGGCTTTTTTTCTTCTTTTTTTTCCATGTATTTGCTGAATAATTCACACAAGAAGTTAGTGGAAAAGTGGAGATAAACCGCGTAGAACGTATCAACGATCGTCTAGATACTCTTTTTCATTCTTTTATGCACATATGCGCATATTCGATATCGAACGGGAATAATAGGTCATCTATTCCTTTACAGATAGAGGATGAACTTCTATATTTTCTTCTTTTTCTATCTCTAATACACATTTTTGTCATTCCTTTTCTATCTCTCTCTATCTCTCTCTATTTCTTTCTTCCTCTCTTACTCTCTCTTAATCCTATCTTTCTAGCTCGTCCCACTTTAATCGTTTAAAAGCGAGAACAAGCTGCAAACTATTAATTAACCGAGAGTTACACGTTGCTTTCGTCGTCTTTCATGCATCCGGGAAGAGAAAACAAATACATATATATATATATATATATGTATATATGTATCTACTAGAAACTAGATGGTTAAACGTTACAAATGCCGAGATATATCGTCGATCGATGAACAAATAAAAATAAAATTGATGAAAAGAAGAAGAAGAAGAAGAAGAAGAAGAATAAGAAGCAGATGAGAAAAAAAAAGAAATCTTAAAAATCGATTCACGTTAAAGCATACGATCCCAATGAAAGTACGTACTATAGTTTACCGTAGTTCGGACCCTCCCCTCTAAACCCCTCGGTTAATTGATAACCAACAGGTGTTTTCGTATGGCACATAAATGCATAGATCATCATCGCACGAGATCCAATTTGTAGTTTTTTTTTTTCTCTCAACAAATTTTTTTATTCGTATTTCACGCGTTTATTTTTTTTTTTTTTTATATAGGTATCTTTTATTTTCGAAAAAGATAGAAGAAACGTACCAAAAAATAAAACCCCTATCACGTTTCACGCTAATCTATTACCGTGGTGATCCTGATGAAGGGTAGGTAATTTTTTTTTTTAACATCTTATCGAACGATCAAACATTTTTTTGGAAATCTTGTTTTTGTCTTATCTCGACTCACCCTTTTATCAGCTTAAAAAGTTATCACGTGCAAGAAATAGGATCTTCCTTCCTCCCGCAATCTTCGAACAGGAACCAACCAAAGTAACTTGTCAGGATATATAAGCAGAAACAAAGTCCACAATCCTCTTAAGCAAAAATCGATATACGATCTCCTTCTTCTTTATTTCTTATTTCTTCCTTTCGGATTTTGTAAAAAGGTTATTCTTCTTTAATTACAGTTTTTTATCGTCACGTATAATATCACCAACGAAAGTAAAAAAAAAACAAAAAGAAAAGAAAACTAAACTTATCACACAATCGTCTCAATAGTCACTTAAATAATAATAATAATAATAATAATAAAAAATTAAAACATGATCGAGAGAGAAATGAAATCTTCGAAATAATACGATCCTTTACGTGTGTTTTGCGCGCACACGAGGAGTCCATCGAACTTTGTCGAACAAAGCAGCGAAAAGCCCAGTTATGAATTTAATATACCTTTAAAACAAAGCATCGGAATTGCTTTATAGTTTACGATTGTCCTTTGCCGTACCGGTTTCCTTTGCAACGTGGAAAACCGATCCTTGAGTTGAACACCAACCGGGAGACACGCATGAAACCGGTTCACAATTCCTCTCTATCCATCAATCCAACCATCTATCCATCTATCCATGTATCTATCAATATACTGTGAGAAGCATACGTTCAAAGGAAATCCTTTAGAAGGATCTCACTTAACAATCCCATAGGATCATCCCGATATATATTAATAGAAAAAAAAGTAATTATCATTTCAAATATAAACATATACTCTATCTATTTTTCATTATCCCAATCTTATTAAATTAATTATGAAAAAAGAAAGAAAAATAGGAAGAAGTAAAAAATAAAAATTAATATAATAACAAATATATATGAACATTCCAAAAGAGAAATAATCTCGACGAGGATGTGATATGAAATTTATTAAATCCTTTAAAAAACAATCGGTGGTAACCCTTATTTTAACCCCTTCCTCGTCAAAAGAATAAAACTTTCTATGATCCCCCTACTCTTATTTTTTCTTTACTTCTCACTCACAAGAACCAATGGATAGATAGCTAACTTTCTCTCTCTCTCTCTTTCTCTCTCTTTTATTCGTCCTGTTGCTCTTCAGCAACGTACCTCCTGTCAGAAAGCACACGAACGAACGAACGAACGAACCAGCGAACGAACGAACCAGCGAACGAACGAACGCGAACGGACGAAACGAACGCACGCACGCACGCACGCGCGCGCGCGCGCGCTACCGACCGGGTGGGTGGTTTTGGGGGTGGTGAGTAGAGAATTGAGAATTGAGAGAGGGGGGTTGGTTGGTTCGGTAGGTCGTAGGGTTGGTTGGACTTACATTAGGTGAACGATGTGTGTGTGTGAGAGAGTGAGAGAGAGAGAGAGAAGGTACAGCGTTAAGCCCCCCCCACCCACCCACCTGCCGCAACCCTTCCCTTTCTGAGAATATTCAACTCGCGCGTATCGTAATGCAACGCGGAAGAAATTTGAACGCGTTGCACAACTGTCTCAACCCGTTAGTTCTCTTGTATGCGCTTTGACGTTCGTCGCACGACTAAACTCAACTAACTTGGGGTTCTTGCCGTTGACCCGGAGCCGGTTTACAGTGCATGCGCTGTACCGCCAAATTACTGCCCTATCCGGAAAACCGAACGACGTATGACGCAACCTTCTCGTAACGCCCTATCTTCTCTATCATCCTCCTACTATTCTTCTTTTTTTTTTTTTTTATTAGAATACTACGAGTACTATATACTATTACTGTACTATATTGTACTATATTATATGTGCTTCTACTACTTACTTTATATTTCTTCTTTTACTACTACTATCACCACTTCTTCTTCTTCTTCTTCTTCTTCTTCTTCTTCTTCTAGTTCTACTTCTACTTCTTCTTACATTTTTCTCATCTTTTCTTATCTAGTTCTTTTTTTCGAGTACTCGAGTTAATATCTAAAGAAGTTATCTTTTTTATTTGAATCTCGCGAAGTCTTCGGAGAATTTTCATTTTTAGATATTACGGGGATATAAGGATTTTTCTTTTCTTCATTTTTTCTTTTTTTTTTTTTTTTTTTTTTTCTTTTCTCTTCTTTTTATTCAGAGAGTTTCGCAGATTGGATTTGGTGGGAGGTTCTTGAAAGATAGGGGGGAGGAGAGAGGAAACGAGTTCTAGAAATGAAATGCTATGGAGTAGCAACAGGTAATATTGGTTTTAAAGAACATTAGGATCCATTTTTTTTTTTTTTTTTTGATATTATTATAATATTATATTATCTTCAATAATTAAAATCCTATCATTAATACTTTCATTTTTTTTTTCTTTTTTTTTTTTTACTTTTAAGTATTCAAGTGATTTGTTTTTCGGATTATATTTAAACAAAGAAAAATATTTTTATACAGTCGTCTATATATATGTTACGAATTTTTAAATATAAAATACTATCGAGTATCAACAGGTATTCTTAATTAAAAAATTTTGATTATCTTGAAAAACGATAAAAGAAAGAAAAATAATGATAGCGATTTTATCAACGATAAGATTAACTCAAATGATTTCACTAGTTCGTTTAATAAAACATTTCCTTTATACATTTTTAAAACGATAAACGTTGTTTATGGAGAATTCACGTAACCTATACGATGCTGACATAAGAGGTGTCTGGAGTTTACAATCTCAATTACCATCGTGGTATCGTCGTTGCTATAACACAATATTTTGACAAGCACTGTATAAGGTACGTTACCACAATGTCTACCAAATTGTACTATAACTGTTCTTAACTCTGTTTGTTCTGTTCCTCCTAAAATGATTCGTATAACAAACTGAGAATGATAACTTTATTAACAAAAGAAAAAAATCAAACAAACAAACGAACGAACTAACTAACTAAGCACTAACGATAAAAGAAAGATAATTTATAACAATTCTACAATTAATTAATAATAATCTCTCTGATTAAATTGTCACGAAGTACAAAAAAAAAAAAACAAAAAAGAGACAAAGATAGAAAATGTAATAGAGAATGCACGTGCAATTAACGTCCACTAAAGTTATTATTTATTATTATTATTACGATTTACTATCTACTATTTCGAGACTTTTCATCAGGTATCTCATACATGCAAAGTTAAAGGAGAAAACTATCTGAATGTTCCAAATGCACAAGTTTACTGTATATATATATATACATAAGCCTATACATTTCGCTTAATTACCATTCACGTTAAACACAGATCCACGATATAATAATACTCTAGACTACTGGCGTTTACAACCGGCCTGTATGTAATGCCTACCTTAAATCTAAAGCTTCCCCTATGGATCAGTATTTACTTCGAAATAAATAGCATGCATTAATCATGATTAAGTGCGATACAACCAAATAGAAAATTTATCATACAAAATTTATCATTTATACGCCATTATTTAGATTCTCTCGGTTCGACGATAATGATTGAAGAAAAAAAAAACCGAGAAATTGAACGTAAAATGAAACACAAACGAAAAAACAAAGAAAGAAATACAAAAAATATAGAAAAATAATAATCCAGGAATATTATAAAAAAGAGTTTCTTATTTTTTTTTTTATTTTCTACACCGTTTTATTTTTATATCTCTCGCAAGTCGGTGTTGCGAATAGAACGATAAAAAATTGTTAACGGCAATTTAATAATTAAACGTATTAATAATTTCCATGTGGAAAAAGAGAGAACGGATGTTCGATTCTCGCATTGGCAACTATGTGAATGAAATTCCGAAATTGTGTGGAATAGATACCGAACACGATAGCCGGAAGAGCTATCCGCATACATACTGGGTAAACCGGCGGCCATTGTTGCGTGATTGTACACATTACATTAATCGTATACCAATCACAGGAAATATCTGTTGATCGATATAATCGATCACGATTAAATCCAATAATATTCGATTTGCTTATAATTTCATTTACAATATTACACACATATTATATCTAAACACGCGCGTACAAACACACATACAACAACAACACTTTAACAATTCTTCAAATTTATCTTGTAAAAATATCAATATAATAATCTTGTAATCTATCGTTTAAAAAGATAATTAACGAAAATACGATTGGAGTTGAAAATGGGTTCTCGAAAATGATAAAAAACAACGTATCACTTTTGTACGTGATTCGCGTTTGATTCGATATTAAATGGTGGTGCAGAAACCGCAATTAGACTTCGCGATTTATTGTGAGAACACACCGCAGAGTTATGTATGCGTCTGTCGTGACGATGACGAAACAATTATTTCCTAAAATCCAACTTTCGCGCGCGCGGTCTCTTTCTATTTTCATTGAAATTTCTCCTCGTCGTTCACAGATTTGTTTGAAATTAATCGTAGGGATCATAAATATCCCATTAAACTTGTACAGATTTAAATTTTCAATTTTTTTCCCCTATCGCGCTTATATATTTTATCATCTATTTGATTTTCATATTATATCAATTTTAAATATTTAATAAATTTTCGATTAAGATTCAAGATGATCCAATCATTGAGTATTTACATTCGACAAATATATATATTTTATTTTTTCCTATTTTATTTACTACATTTTTTTTTCAATATCGTCCTACGTCGATTAAAATCTACTTTCTCTTTTTTTTTTCTTTTTTTTTTTGTTTAATCTCATTTTGTCTCGCGATTTCCAATCCTATATGCTTTAAATTGTTTTTTTTCCCTCTTTTTTTTTCATATATTTTATGCAATTAGGTATACGTAATTTCAATCTTCCTCTCTCTCTCTCTACCCTCTTCAATCCCAATATCCACTAATTTTTAATTTCATACGCTTTAATTTTTTCGTTATACTTTAATTAAGTCCAATAAAAAATGTATTATCTTTTTTCCTATCTCTCTCTCTCTCTCTCATTCTCTACTATTTTTTATATATTTTTTTCATTTTTATTATATAATACAATGCTTTGAAGTAATACATTTGTATCTTTCTATCCCTATCAACTAATTTTTCATTTCACATACCTCTAACATTTTGTTATAATTTTTGCATTTGAAAATTAACGAACTCTAATATTAATTTCCAAATTTATTCTCTTTTCATATTTATTATACTTTGCTATAAGTATATAAAATTTTCTTTATTTATCACTCGTTCTCTCTCTCTCTCTCTCTCTCTCTCTCTCTCTCTATCTATCTATCTATCTATCTCTAGCACTACTTTTTCCTTTTATCGCGTGAAATAACGGAGACGTGTCTATCCTATATCAAACGTCAGCACGATCATCTTCTTTGGCTTCTTCTTGGAGAACGATCAGTGTCGAATCTTATAAAAACCCTATCTGTTTGGCATCGGTTCAATATTTCTCTCATTCTATATATATATATATATATATATATATATATATATATATATATATATATATATATTTTTCAAGCATGTTTCCTCTCTTGCTATTATTCTCCTTCTGGAAAAGACAGCCCCCATCCCGATTGTGTGTTCCTCCTTGCCATCGAACAAAATTCAAATGAAATATTATCCGTACTAACGAAAGAATTTATTATTCTTTAACAAATATACTTTAATACGGATTATGACTAAAATAATTATAAGGGTTTTGTTTTTCTATTCAAATTTTCAATCTTCAATAATCCCCTATTTCTCAATATTCTCTATATAACTATATATCTTTTTTTTTTGTATTACAAAAAAAAAAAATACTACATAAATATAATACGTAAATACTATGGCAAATAATCCGCTTTTCTCAAACGTTACGCGAGAAATTCGGAGCAACAAGTGCCGTTGAAATTCTTGGCTTGAAATTTTTGCATATAAATTCATGGAAAAAATAAAAAATAAAATAAAATAGACACAAGAAAAATAATAAAATTATAATCGTCGTAATAAATTGTTATATTATAATTCTAACAATAAATTCCCCCCAAAAATGTCTCGTATTATTCTATTAAACATAAATATTATTATAAAAGATATTAAATAAATAAATTTCTCATATCGTTGTAATAATTAATTATAACGAAATTATAAATGAACACGTCCTATTGAGATTATAAATTAGGTAATTAAATCGACGATATATTTTAGTCGCAAAACTATCTCCCTCTGTAAATTACGATGCTAGCTAATGTCACAAAATTCGCCATACTGCGATGTATTACAAAAAAAGAGTTAACGTGCTAACGATCGTAGATTTAACCTGGCAAAATGTTTCGCTCAAATATTGAAATAATTATTAACGTTTTCTCTTCGATCTATGTTGAAGATATCAAAATAGTATTATTTAATAAATAAATATATATATAAATAATAATAAATATCCTATCTTTAATTATTAATCCTTTTATACAATTTTAAATGTAACTTTAAAATTACGAAAAACTCACATCACAATTTAGAAAAACATATTTAATTAATTAACATATCCTAAAATTTAATGCTTTTTATATTAATCAAAATAATATCGTACATTTGATATTGCATACATTTTGTCGTAAAAAAGAATACGATTAACAAAAAATTGATTTATATAGAGGATAATTAATTAAATAATTAAATAAATAAATAATATAAATATCGAATGTCTTTCACTCGAAAGAATTGTGTTCTTTCACAATAGAACAGTTACTTTTAAAACAAGTAAATCCTATCGTATCTTTCGTTTGCCGTCTGACCATAACTTTACTTTTTCCACTACGTGAATTCTCTCATATTAAAGACAAATATTGACGAACCTTTGAAACCGTGTGCACCACGGTTAAAGCTTCAAGATTCTACTCTGCGACACTATTTTTTGTATGCACACACTAACCTGTGCCTATGCACGCGCACACATTATAAATAAAGATTCATCTCGCCTCTGTTTTCTTTTTTTTTTTTTTTTTTAATAACTTCGAAAACACACACTACGACATTTTCATTTTAAAACGATCATCTCAACGTAAAAAATGAATTAATAAATTTCCAACGTTTGTACGCCTATAATAATTTTTCTCATTTAAATTTGCATTCGCGCGAAAGAAAAAATTAAAATTGTTTTCTTTTAAACTATATACATTTTTTCCTAAACAATAATCGTACGAATTAAAATAAATCAGAAAGAAAAAAAAAATAGAACAGAACAAAAAATCAAATATTGGCTTAACATAGATAACAGAGAATATTCTTTTTCCCATCTCTATAGAAATGCAAATAATATTTCATTGATTGGATACTCCAATTTTGACATATTCACTTGAACAATTTATTTTTTTCTTCTCATTAATAAGTTCTCTTCATTAGTACGATGGACATACGTGAACACACGCACGCGTAAAGAAATTAAATATTGACAAGCGGATAACAAAAAAAAAACAGGAAAAACAAATATAAATAATTATTAATTAATTTTACATATATATATGTAAAGAGAGATGGGGGAGGAATATATATCGTGTACTATAATTCGTTAAATTTTCAATAGCAGATCAAAAAATCCCGATGAAAAGTATAATATCGTGTTAGGATATTTCAGACGTGCAAAAAGCTTAAAGCTCGGCAATCGATTGAGCTAGAAATGAAATTATAAAGTTATATTTCAGTACTCACACCGGGAGCTTACCCTGAAGGCTTCGTTTCTTCGACGTCCAAAGCCTCCTGTGGTATGTCTTCCCAGTTGAAATAACTTTTCTGAATCCTTCGTAGAAGAAGAGAAAAATAAAAGAGAGAAAGAGAGTGACAGAAACGTGATAGTTCTCTAAAAACTTTTCTTCGATTTCTTCCCACGTATCTTTCTTATTTTTTTACACTCATATATATACAAACACATAAATATATATATAATATTGTATAAAATAACAGCTGAGTATTTCCTAGAAAATTCGAAACACTGCAATATATTTTTTATTGTTGACGATCAAAACAAAAATAAAATTCTATATACAATACATATATATATATATGTGTGTATAAAATAGCAGCTGAGTTTCTTGGATAAAATTTAAAACCCTATACAATATCTTATTCTTTTTATATATTCGATGATCAAAACAAAAAATGAATATACTATGTATAATAAAACTGGCAACTAAGTTTTCTAGAAAATTCGAAAACCTACCCCGATATCTTCTTTATTATATGCAATAAAAAGACAAAATTTATACGTTCCCCAATATAACACAGGTAATATGACAAACTTTACCTGACAAAACTTTCCTGCTATAAAATAACGTCTTGATTTTTCCTTTTTTCGTTATTAATATCAAAAATTATATATCATCGAAAAAATACCATAAACGAATAACTTTTATACGTAACTTTTGAATCTAAACAATTTCTTCCTTTCAGATTACATATGTAATTAAAATGAATTAAAAGGTTTATTTCGAAATTGATGCAAATCAATTTCTTTTTTTGTTACGCAGGACAATTAAAGGTTTGCGTATTTGTACATTGTTTGAAAAAATAAAAATTAAATAAATCTTATAATATATCATTTCGATCATGCGAAATTAACAATGATGAACACACATTCTACGACCGCAAGTGTCCGTCAAGATTAACAGGAAATTCTATCGACTAACGTTGCACGATCAATGAAACGAGATCGTTTCAGTTAAATAAAGAGAGAGAGAGAGAGAGAGAGAAATATCTAAATCGGAAACTGAGGTAGTCACGTGATAATCGTTCTACGAATTTCGTTGAAAGTTTCTCTATCCGCATCTATTTCTCTCACTTTCTCTCTTTGTCTCTCTTGCTTGACAATCCAAAGATTCAAATTTATCTTTACAATGACCAGCGATAGAAACTTGTCCTTTAGAAATCCTGGATGTAACTTCTCCCATTGTTAGGATTTGCTTGAAACTTTTCGAATCAGACCGATATTTCTATCTCTATCTATCACTACCTCTCTCTTTTTCTATATAATTGTTTCTATAAACAATATACCTGTATCTCAAAATAAAATATATCGAAATCGAATAGCATTGCAAAAGAATACGTTCAACGTTTCACGTTTTAAAAGCAAAATTCTATAGAAGAGAAAATAAATATCTGTATCTTTATCTTTTTACAAAATTATCTTGAAATAATAGTTAATTGGGTTATCGCGAGCTGATACAAGATAATAAAATAAATGTACCTTTAGATAACATTTTGTCTATCGTAATTAATGGTATCTTCAAATTTTTTTATTCTATTATACATTATTGAACGATTTTTTTTTTTCTTTCTCTCTAATTTTCTCAACGATTGACCGATATTAGAAAAACAAAAAAAAAAAAGATAGAAAAGAAAAAAAGATTCATCTTAACTAACAATAACTAAGATCGAATAGATATTCAAATGAATAAGTTTCACCTTATTAATAATTAAAAAAAGTGTCACGAAATAATATTATGAATAATGAAATAATTAGGAAAAAAAAAAAAAAAAAAAAAAAAAAAAAAAAAAAAAAAGAAAAGAGAATTGATAGATGGATTAAATCTAGCCGGTACAGGTAACCCAGGTGTTAGTTTATTCTTACAAAATCGTCGATTCGTTTTACGTATAGCTCGCGAAGAAAACTTCATTTACTAAGGGAAAACCGAGGCACGATTATTTTGCACGATTGCAGCAACGTCCATGGCATAAATTATTCGTCGAAGGAGTTATCGGTCCTCCATCTCACTCTCATTCGCTACCTGTATAATCCTAACTATTTCTACGTACTTCTTTTTGAAATCAATATCAAAACGATAATTATCTTGAAACCATTCCGATGTACGTTCAAACGGATATTGTATATACAAATATTAAACAAATAACAAAAGAAAAGAATAAATTATGTACGTATATAAGTGTATGCGTGCACATGCGTGTATGCCAATAATTTATTATAAGTTAAAGAAAAAAACAACATTTTATTATGAGAATGAAACATAAAATAAAATAAAATTAAATTAATATTATTAATACAAATAATCACATCTCAGTTATCAAATTATGTTATATATAACTCAATGTAAAAAAAAAAAAATTAAAATATAAATAATTGATATCTAACGACTATTTTATATTCTGACTTATGATTTATCTTTCTTGGGTATTATTAACGTCCATAACCCAAACGACAATGACGAAAATATATATTCACATCGAAATCGCGTCGCAACTTTGTTAAAGGGGTTAAGGATGCACTTGACAAATGATCGATAAAAGCGTGCGAAAGTGTAGTATAGTAATAGTAACAGTAGTTAGGTATATCGTAACTGAATGGGGAATCTACCGAGTTTACGAACTTATATACTTGTACTTCGTAAAAGCTAATGCTCGTAGACAAAACGAAATACGAGAGATAACGATCAGCGGTATAATAACAAATGATCTATTTTAGATCTTCGATCATTGCATTTTTATCGATGATAAAAATACAAAATCAATAATGTACGTAATACTGTGTTCATTATAGAAATTCGTGCTTTTGTTTTAATTTAATTATTATGAATGAACAATACAAACACAACTTTAATTGCTATGATAATTTCTATCGTAAAATTCTTATAATAATATTGTTGCATTAAGGATTGAAGAGAATGATAATTAATGAAAATATCTATCGTTGGTATGCATTTTAATAAAAAAAATTACACATTATTAATTAAAGAAAAATTTTTATATAACATAGATAATAACAATTATCACGCAATAAATTGATTATTATTTTGTTTTTTTTCGGGATAAAATTCGCATTGTTGCGTTAAGGATCGAAGAATGATCGTTGACGATAATTAATGAAGATGTCTATCGTTGGTAAAGCCGTCACGCAATGTTTTTCGTCACGCAACGATCGACTAGATTCTCATCTTCTCGAGTTAAATTAAAGCTAGCAAGAGTTAAAACTAACCTAAGATCGATTTCCAAAGTACCATACCGAAGCGTATCGAATACCAGCGAGTGAGTCCTTTGTAATTATCTTATCGAAAGGACTTACTATGTTTATCGAGATTGCTTTACCCCCACCCTCCCTTTACTGATGCATAGTATAGGAAGTGAGCAATGTGTTATAGAAGTCTATGCAGCCAAGTCAAGATGCTCTTCGATATTCTGGAAATGCAACGAACGTTGCGTTGTTCTATATCAAAGGAGAGAGAAAGGCTTTCATTAACTCGGCTCTTTGTTGTTATCCTCAAATTCCTCCCTTCTAATTTCTAACTGAAAATTATATAACCCTTTTTTTCTTTTCGACAAAGTAAAAAAAAAAAAAAAACTAAAACTATTAATATATAAATTAAATTGTGATTAATTGAATTTTGTCTTTTTTCTCTGTTTTCTTAAAATCATATCAACGGTAAAAGGTAAAAAAACAAATAATATATTAACGCAGAACGAGACGTTAAATGTAAGAAAGATATTACGCGAATAAAATAATAGTAATGGATATTTATTACGTTAGAGTAGTATAGATGGGATATACACTCGATAAAAAACACAAAAGACATTGCAAAGAGGTAAGAGAAAAAAAAATAATATGATGAGGAGAGAGAGAGAGAGAGAGAGTGAGGGAGAGAGTTTGATAAACAAAGAGAAAGAAAACTAAGACGAATCGCGAAGGGGAATGGTCTAGGTCAAGGAAAACAAACACGAAGAGTGACAGTGGTGGAAAAAGTAAGTACAGGAAAGAGATAAAGAAAAGAAAAAAACGAAAGAAAGAAAAATATGCAACTAATGAAGAAAAAAGAAACTTGGAATTAAGCCAATTCGATTAATTTAACATTGTCGAGCACCGAATGAGAATAGCATCAATATCAAGATTTTTTAAATCGTTAAGCTATTTTAACTATACTTCTAAAATCTCGTTCTATAAATAAAATATAAGAATAAGTTATTTTATCCAAAAATTGAAACAACAAACGCGCATTTCCATGAAATAATACACGATAGATAAATAAAATAAAAAGAAAAAGAGAAATTGTTAATAAATAAGAAACAAAGTTTAATATTTAATGATGACGACACCTATGTCCAGTTTTTTCCTACTTTTTCTTTTATTATTATTATTTCCGCGAAATATTTTTAAATGACAATTAACTATCACTTTGTAGACGATGTTATTACGGTCGACAAAAAAGAAAATAATAAAAAATAGATTATTTTGAAAATAAAAACGACTCATATATATATATATATATATAATATAATCGTTATTCACAAAAAAAGAATGAAGGTAGATAAACGCCGACAACGACGAGGATTTATTCGTACAGTCTTTCTCGTACTTCGTCTCATTAACTCGAGAGCAGTTTTTCCTGATTGCCGACACCAATTCGCTATCGCAAAACCAACCAACCCACTCATCCACCAACAGCAGCACCAGAAGCAGCTGCACCAGCAACAACACTAACAGCAACACAGCAGAGTCGGTAACCAAGCTCACAATTTTCCAACGATAAACGTGGTGTGAGTAAAAAAGAGAGACAGTAAGGAAGGGAGAAAAAAAGAGAGAGAAAGAGAGAGAGAGTTGAATTTAAAGCTCGTTTCTCTCTCTCTCTCCCTCTCTTTCTTTATCTATCTATCTATCTATCTATCTATCTATATATCTATCTATATATCTATATATCTATTTATCCTTCTCTCTCTTTCGTTAGTGGGAGAACGTCAGTTCTTAACTCGGTTTCTATTCCCAGTTTATTCCAATTTATTTTCCGGGCAAGACAATCGAATCAGAGGGAATAATTAGCAAAGTGGAGAAACTCTTCGGAGCGCGAATTTCGCGTCGTCGTCGTCGTCGTTGCAATTCGTTCGGTCCCTCGCAATTTCTCGCGACGACTTAAACGCAAAATTGCACGACGACGTTAGTCTATCCACTTGGCAAAGATTAATGTAGAGAGCTCTGATAAAACTTGAGAGAGAGAGAGAGAGAAAAAGAAAGAGTAAGAGAAAAGAGCAAGTGAAATAATAAACAGATAAGATGGATTGGAAAAATAGAAAGAAAGAGAAATAAATATGGAAAGAGAGAATAAAAGGGAAAGATGGAATAAAATAAAGAGTGAAGGAAATGATTAAATAAAGAAATAAAGTGAAAGAATTAAAGATACATATATATTATATACTAGATAGAAAGAGATAGAGATCAAAATAGAATAATAAAAATAATTATATATATATATAGAGAGAGAGAGAGAGAGAGAGAAAAAAGAAGATAAAATAGAGATAGTGATTGAGATAGTGATCGGATAGTAGTTAAGTTGTTCCCTATAGTCATCCAGTAGTCGAAGCAAATAATCCTCGAACACTGCATTTAATTGAACACGTGGTGAAAAAAAAATAAAAATAAAAATCCAACACGTAATCGGCAATAGGAGATAGAGAGAGATAAGTTCAGATAAAAATAAAAATAAAAAGATGACCAATTTCGATTTAACTTTGAAAGCAAAAGAAAATTTACGACCAACTTTTATTATAAAATATTCGACTATTATTCAACATTTATCTATTCGGCAATCTGTTTAAATCCTGTCGTATATATCAGGGAACGTCGGTTGCAGTAAAATGCATACTCTCGTAGGATTTTAGTTAAATCGATATCGACTAGGAATAACTACGTTTTACTAAAGATCAATGAAATAGATAAAAAAGGAAGGGAAGAGAGGAAAAACTGGTAATGACGGAAAAGTTTCAAGTTTTCTATAGGATGGATAAAAAGTTATTAACTTAATTTTTTACAAATTCAATCATTTCATACACCGAGACTTCATTTTTTTGGAGGGAGGGACTTCTACTTTTTTATCCTTTTTTCGAATTACTATTAAATCAGAAGGAACTTACCACAGAAGGGTCAAATTTTGCACACTTGTAATAATCCACGCGATATCTAAATTTTATCTCGACAGGAAAAAGTATGTTTTCCTTTTCTTTTTTTCTCTCTATAGTATTTTATATTAATTTTTTAAATATAGTGTGTGAATATAATTAAAAAAAAAAAAAGGATGCATTATCACAAATATTTAGAGTTATATTTATCATAAAATTTCAAATAACATTGTATATGGTGTGTGCCTTCAGAAATGCATTTTACATATATTTTAAAAAGTAGTTATTATTATAGGAGCTCAAGTAGAAGGAAAATAAAATGATTAGATGATACATCCCACGATGATCACCTGTAACAAGAAGAAAACCATATTAATCATACAATCAATAAACACAAGTGTAAAATACAAGTCGCCAAATTAGCAGATGCACTTTTAAATTTAATTCCCTATTTATTTTTATCAAATCTCTATTTCACGTTGCATAAAATTAAATACAAACGCGTGATTTTATATTATAATATATAATAATTAAGAAATGGAAAAACTTTAAATATTACGTTACTAAAAAAAAAAATAAAATCTACTTTAATAAATGTATATTACTTTTATACCGCGTCCTTTACAAAAAAAAAAATCCAAATATAATAATATTCGATCATAGTTAAAAATTTCAAAGACAAAAAAGGTAAGAGAAATTATTGTAATTTTTAACGAACGTCAATTAATTTAATCTAATATCTAAGAAAATGAAAATCTAAATAGTTTTGACTCTATTAACCAACAAAAAACTTGTGCATCTTTTGAACGATTCAAGCATGAGTTTGGCGTAACAAGGAGATGGAATGGTCCATCATCTCCAATTACAACTACAAATTAATGACGAGCAAGAATGTAATATAATAAAATATAAAATATGACTAGAGAGTTATTCTCGAATAGTTCGAACTTGCTGTTGAACCTTTGAAAATAATTCAATAGTCTATGTAGTTGCCCACTTGATACCACAAATTTGTGGGGGCCTCTTCGGCAATTAGCCTTTTCGGCATTTAGCCTCTTCTTTCTTCATTCCTGAAAACTGCATTGGACATTTTTTAGCGAGCAAAATAAGATCTTTCATACTACTGTTGCAAATTAACTCGTATTTTTTTATGACTTTAATTCGCAATTAATAAAAAAAAAATTTACATTTTCCGTGAGTTATTCAAGCTCGTGGACTATCAATGAACTTAAAGTTCATTGACATATACACGAGCACAATTAAACGAATGTCCAAGCAGATAATTATACTCGATGACCTAATAACACTTCGCATTTTTTTTATCCAGTAATAAAATCGAATTGAAATAAAAATAATACTATAAATGCAATGCATTTTCTTGCAATATTTTTATTCAATTTATTCTTTATACTGAATTATATCAAATATTTCAAAGACTAAATCGCGATAGTGCAAAGTGCTAGTTATAATACTTAAAACTAAGTATCAAATTCATCAAAGTATTTGCGAATTTGTTCGACTCTATCTCGTTCGAGATAGAATCGAAATAGATATGAATCTTTGAAATCGTTGCAAATCCCTTTGAATCATGATACATAGTAAAGATTGCAGAAGAGTCACAAAATAAATTTATAAAGCAAGCATAATAGAATGAAATGATATAATTTTGTAACAATTCTGTATAAACCAGGAGGCGGAATTTCCACTCCGGAGTGGAAGCAAGCCTAGTGCCTTTCCTGGATCCTGCCTACTTAAAATTAAATTTTTCACATTCGCTCAAAAAAGTATGCTACCTGCCCGCCAATTACCCGTATTTAAAAAGTGCAAAC
>NW_014569658.1:314468-315776 GCF_001313835.1 Polistes canadensis
AAAAAAAACCTTAGAAAACTTTAATATAAATAGAAAAATACAACCACATGTGTATTTTTTATCGCACACCTAAGTGTGCTATATTAATAAGTAGTACTTTAAGTATTAAATAATGCATTAATTAAAAACAATCGCGAAACGATGTACAATGCACATACCTAACGCACACACAAGTGCAATGTACACCGTGCAATCACTAGCACAATGACAGCCGCCAATAGGGGGGAAAAAAACTTAAAACTAAACCCATAGCAACCGTTTCTCACCCATGCGTGTAACACCTGGGCACACGCATAGATGAGAACGCAGAAAGTATGGGGGGGAGAAACGGGAGATTAGTACATTAGAAGCTGAAAATCCTGATCTAAAAAATATGATTAAATACACATAAATATACATTTTTATAAAAATTCATCTAAGCGGCTAAGGACTCTACAATTTAATTGATAAATAATAACTTTTAATATCTTTTAATAATTTTTAATATATATAAAGAACCTCGGACGACTCCTTTCATTAAGTTGGCTGTTCTAATAAAAGAACTGGGCTTTGAGCCACCACTTAATTGCTAGAATCTATCCGTCACGAATGAGTTTGTCTTCTTGCTCATTTATTTAAAATATCGAAGTATCGATATATAGAAATTAATCGAGATTAAATAAACTAAGTACGAAGCAATGCATGTAAGACATTTATTACATGCTTTTCTGGACGAAAACGAGTAAATTAATGCTCGGTTTCATCACTACTAACCACGAATAAAATACGTAATAAAAAAGTAAGTACAATAATTAATTGCATTATTAATAAAATGAATTTAACCGATGAGACAAGAAAACCTATCCTGAACTAATATCATAAAACATACAATGTAATATACAGTACAATATACAATTTTCATGAGTAACTCCTARAAAGGAATTACTCATGTGCTCGTCAATAATTTATTTAAWTAATTACAACCAGTAACTCGTGCCGATTAGGACCTTTCATCCTCGACATGATTGAGCACYRGAGGGACTTYAAATTTTTTGACTCACTCCGTAAGAAGTTCTACGATGGCTCCAAAACACTCCTACTTTGCAGCAAGTATTATAGTCTGGCGATCGAAGAGTTTCACCATTTGGTATTGAAGAAGATCCATCGATGATCCGTCGAAGATCCATCGATGATCCATCGAAGAATCCATCCCACATCTTTGACGAGGTAGAAAGTCCGTTGTCATATCTGTAAAATAAAATAGAACAAAATGATAAGTTATATGTGATATGATTCAAAATCATATCAAACAAAAACGAATAAAATGTT
>NW_014569658.1:318933-330163 GCF_001313835.1 Polistes canadensis
AAAAACACACATAATTTATTTATTATATAAATCAAAAATCCATTCTATTATTAATTATAATTATCTAATTTATAATTATTATTATCTAATTTATTATAATCATCTCTTGACAATATTTTAAAAATAAGGTTGATTTATATTAAAAACTGCGAGGTAATGCATAGAAGAACAGAAGAAGCACAGAAAAACCAAATAGAAAGGAAACCTCGTAGCAGAAATTTTTAAAACAAATGACATAAAGCAATATAGTCATCTTTAAAGAAATAAAATAAAGTGAAACAAAGCAATTGAGATCTCTCACGAATTTTTCTCATGCCAACTATGAAAGTATAAATTACTATATACTGTATCTATATGGAAAAATTCTTGTTGTTTTATTTCTTAAAGATGACTATATTGCTTTATGTCATTTGTTTTAAAGATTTCTATAACGTGGTTTCTTTTCTATATGATTGTGTTTCTCTGTGTAGTGTGACAAAGTTTTTGGTTATACTCTTTTTATTTTATTCATTATTTTCTTCTTGTTATAGGTGATCATCGTGGGATGTATCATCTAATCATTTTATTTTCCTTCTACTTGAGCTCCTATAATAATAACTACTTTTTAAAATATATGTAAAATGCATTTCTGAAGGTATACACCTTATACATTGTTATTTGAAAGGATTATTATAATTTCTCGAAAAATGATTATTACTAAATTCTCATAAGAATAGTTTCTACTTTCGATAAGAATAAAATCGAACGAATCAATTCCTCTTTCTCCTCCTTCTTCTTCTTATTCTCCTTCTTGTGATGTTATGAAATAAAAATATAACAAACGATGAATGGAAAATGAAAGATATAGTTTAACTTTGATAGAAATTTGATTGAGACACATAAGAGAAAACGATTCGGTTCGATCTTAAATAACTTTTCCAATTGTACAACCGCGATCGAGAAACTAGAACTAGAACTAGATCTAGAACGAGAACGAGAACGGATCTATTGCAATCTCTTCTCTATCGAAATCTCTTTCGTTATTTTCCTTTCTCCTTTAACCACCTTTTTCCATTTCTTATCGATGGGATGGAAAGAAGAACTTCGTAAAATAATATCTCAAAAGGAAAAAAAAATCTGCTTATAAATCGTTTGAAAATATCGAACGAACGGATAAACATAGGTAACTTGTTATTATTTCTTTTTTTCTTCAAAATAGATAAAATACGACCATCATGCTAATTTTCGGAGATTCGGGGGACCAATAAGGAGACTTTCAGGATTTTATTTTAATTGCACAAACAGAATGTTTATAAATGTTAATATTGATAAATTCAATCGGTCTATGTCATCTATAAAATACCGTCTTAATCGTTTATTATTTCCTTTACATATATATGCATTAATTTATTTTTTACTCGTATATCCTGTCAAATAAATAAATAAATAATAGTAATTGTTACCGTCGTAATCAAATAATTGATTAATTTTATCTGAACATTATCTCTCTCTCTCTCGAAGTTTAACACCTAGTACCGTTTATATTATTCTAACGAATCAAATGTCGAATAGAAATGTAGTTTAAATAATTGTTCTCAAGTGATTTCGATGTTATCCCCCGAACTGAAACATTTCGACTTCCTTGTATTATTCCATTCTTAATATCTTCTTAGCATTGTAAAGCCCGAGAAAATGTTCACAATACTAGCTCACATAAAAGGAAGTCATGCTACGAGCTAAGAATCTTCCTGAGTTTTCGCGAACAAGTTCTCTTTCCTTCTCTCTTTCTCTCCCTTTCTCTTTCTCTTTCTGTATTTTACATTTCATACTGAACTGACCTTGCTAACGTATTCACTGAGTTTCGTGCTTTAGACGAGTTTAGCATGCCGCACAGCTTGTATAACGTTTCTTTCTTCAACGTATGTATTTCATTCTATACACATCTGTCGGTTCCTATAAAGAAAATGTACCAATACAGAAATATAATAAGATTTAATATTAATTCATTAAAACCTCCCTCCCCCTCTGTCGCATCAAAGTTACCATTAAAGTGTGAAATCCGTTCATTCGTGAAATAAACTATGAAATACTTGTATTGATTAGTTGAAATATAAAAAATAAAGCATAATTATCTTGTAAATTTATATATTATAAATCTCGTGTTATTTTCTAAGACTACTAATTTCAATTTATGGTTAATTACTTTTTATATGATTTCCCTGAAAAGTTTAATTATTTCGTATAAGATTTAGATTTTGTTATGAATTGATTGTTTTATACTCTTTAACGGTAACATAATATAAATATACATTAATAATTAAATAATTCAACAGTTAGAATACAAAATTAAGGCAATAAAAGATAGAGAGAGGAAAGAGAAAGAGATAGATACGATCGATAAATACAAAACCAAAACCAAACCGAGTTCGTTTGCGGTCAGTTGGAAAATGGATTTATATTTTTTGTTGTTGTTTTTTTTTGTTTTTCTTTATCCTAAAAATTTCAAACGATTTTATATGAATTTACCGATTTATCTTACTTTTTTTTTTTTTCTCAAATAATACAACACTGCGCGGCGACCGCGTACCACGAAATAAAATTAATTTTATATCACGTTGAGAGAATTATTCGGAAAATAACAAATTTATTTAATTTTATTGAAAATTTAAAGAGAGAGAAGTAAATGTGAAGTATTTCGATATTAGAAAAATTTGTATTATCAAAATAAAGATACTAACGACAAAGAAGGAGAAAAAAGAGATAGGAAGAGATAGAGATAGAGATAGATACGATTGGTAAATTTAAAACCGAACCGAATTCGTTCCTGAACATTCGCGGTCAACCGTAAAATGGATTTTCCTCTTTTTTCTTTTTTCTTTTTTTATTTAATCCTGCAATTTTCAAACACGTCTATTCGAATTCATCGATTTTTCTTTCTACTTTTATGTATTTTTATTTTTCCAAATAATACACAACTGTGATTGCCGTATCATAAAGAATGGGAATTACTCTCTTCGTGTCATGTCGGGGATTATTTTTCGTGAATAATTCATGATTCAGACGAGAAATACAGAATGTATCGTTAATTATCGAGATACATTTATTAAGCATAAAAGGAAATTATAATGAGACTGAGAGATAACAAAAAAAAACAGAATATAACTATAAAACAGATAAAAAATATTCAATATTTAAATCAATACAATATATCTCTCAATTATATCCATTCAAAAAAATAAACTTACTGACAATGCTCTAGTAAAAAAATTGCTAATAAAACTAGCACGTATAAAACGTACACTTATACTTATGAAAAAATTATTAAAGGAAAAGAAAAAAAAAAAGAAAAAGAAGGAAAATCCATTGTTCTAATCGTTCCTCATGTCAGTATTAGATATATAGATCGGTTAAATGAATTTGTAGGACAGCAAAGTTCTTCTTTTCGGATACCTTAGGAAAATATGTGTAACAGATACGTATGATACATATATCATAGTAAAATAGGATGAAACCAAGATACCATGATACATATATAAATATACGTGTATGGCTATGTATATATATGTATATAGGTATATAAAGGTTTGATTTAAGGGATGGAGAGTATATATTCGATGGCACGATGCCCATTTTCGTTCAATAGAATTTCATATATATTCAAAGAGAAAACAAATAACAGCAGCAGTAGTAGCAGCAGTAATGGCAAACAAGTCTTTGGTTCGTCTTTTTGCTTTGGTTTAACGGAGAACATTGAAAGCAAATTCGTCAGATGATTTAACAATGAAACGTACAATAGGTAAACGTTAGCATCGCTTTACACGTTTAACCATTGTTTCGATTTGCACGTGCGACTAATGAAAAGCAACATTTCAACCCTATCCTAACAGAGTTCCCAACCAAATTTTCATTTGGGCATCATTTAGACAATTATTTTGACAAAACTAATGAGACCTAATATTAAACAAACAAAATTTCATTCAGTATAAGAAACCTTTTAATTATATTTTAATTCGAGTATCATTTTTTTTTTGTCAATTATTTTCAATTGTAAAATTTATTTCATTTTTTGATGTTTATTCAATCGATATTTTTCAATATTTTTAACAAATTCTTTAAATTTGTAATACAATATCAATAAATATAATATAAGTAACCAATCCTTATATTATTTATATATTTATAGAATTTTTATTCTCGGACTGTTTAAACAATTAACACGTACTCCATGTTGGGAACCACTGCCCTATCCTTTTCTGTCTCTATCTATCTAATTATTTGTTTCTTTCTCTATATTTCCTTGAATTTTCTTCTTTACTCTTAATTGTAGAGGATTGTATATAAACAAACATTAACGTTGCAGTCAAATTCATTGTCGTCAACAGTTTTATCAACAGGTGCAGTCACCTACCACCGAGTTTGCTGAATCAACATTTGCACGAACAACGAGTGTACCAGTTTAGGTACGAGATATGAAAGAGACTTGCTTTTAAAACGATCTCTTTCTCTCTTTCTCTCTCTCTCACTGTCTCGTTCTCTCTTTTCAATTTTTTTCCTCGTGTGTGTATATTGTATATGTGAATTATATCCTCGAACGTAGTCAAAATGTCTCTCTAGATTCTATTACGATGAAATGAATAGATAGAAAAAGTAGAATAAATTTAATCGTATGCATTTCAAAATGCATTCGAGAGATGCGAAAAAAAGAAAATATAAATAATGATATTAATTTAAATACAAAAAATTATATAACATATCAATAATTAATAAATCGTTTCGAAATATTTGTTAAAAATTCGTTCAAATTTTGTAAAGAATTATTTTAAATTATATCAATCGTTACTATATAAATCTTTTTGTTCTTTTTCTTTTTTTTTTTCGAATAATTATTTACAACGAAAATCATTGTATTATTTTAATTACTTTCGTTTTATTCTTTGATATGTGAAAAAGAAAAAAGCTCTCATAGGTTCTTAGATTGCATCTTGATTGCTTTGCTAAAACTCTCGTAAGAGCAACTCGCATTAACTCGAATTTGCAAAGACGAGTCTATGGTACGGAAAATGAGGTGTGGATAATGAGAAAGAAAAAAGGTAAAAACAAGAAGGAAAATTATAAAAAGAAGAAATATAGTCGAAAAAGAAAATGTGGGGGGGGGGATGGTTTAAACTCTGAACAAATGTATTTCTAACGTTGTACACATAGTAACGAAAAGACGTGAATGAATAAATGAATACTGATGTCCAAAGTGAAAAGATATCGAAACGAAATAAAAATAAAAGTATCTCTTTGAATGGCATTTAAAAAATATATTCTTTAAAAATCGAAATAAAAGATTTAATCGATAAATTAGAAATATATATATATAATAATATTTGCTCAAGTTTATATCGATTAAAAACATATAATTATTTTAGTATATAGATATTATTTATATTACGAATAAAATAACTAATCGATAATAAAAAAATAAAATTATTAAATAATTTGAATATAAATATATTTATATATAACATTTTCTCTCGAATATATTATATATATATCTATGAAGTAAAACACGTTTTATTCGCACGAAGGATATTGTATATTATATTATCTATACTTCAAAGGAATAACTAATCCTTAATAAATGAAATTAACATTATTGTATTTCCTTAATAAATTAGAAATATCCTACATAAAATACATTTGTTCGGAAGAGTTTCAACAAAGATAACAAATCTTACTTGCACAAAGGATTTCACTTAACTAACGATAAATGAAAAACTATGAATTCTAGTTTATGCATATTAATAATATTATCGATTCTCTTTGAAGGACTACAAACGATCGTGTACAAGGTTAACACGCAAACATAATACGTGTATTTAAAGAACGTCAATCCGAGTCAAAATACAAAAAAAAAAGTTTTCAATGTTTTACGAAACGAGAGAATCGATAAAAAGTACTTTGAGTTTACCATATTTGGATCTTTACAAAGGATTTTATGTTTAACTATGCGAGTATAAATTCGTACAAACTATAGCTGGCGAGTCTGATCTTTCTCCACTAAACTACTATATATATATATATATGGGATACTAAACATACAAAGCTAAATCGTATTTCGTAGAGGTAGGTTCTCTTTTGCTCTGACGATTAAACGTATTTTCTCTGGCTAGTAGGTCACTGATATCAACCCTTTTTTCTACCTGACCAAACCATAACTTTCTTCCCTATCTACTTGTTAACTTATATATTTTTTTTTCATTATTTTCTTTAATATATATACACGCGTAATCATTTTTCCGTTAGTTTCATAAAAATGTATAATTGTATGTTATTTGTATTATTTGATATTTATTTATGCATTGAATACATACACTATGTCAATGGGGGTTGATTCTTGTGTAAATGTGTTGTTATTAATATTTATTTATTATTAATATTTAATATTTGTAGATGTATATACGCGTTTAGAAATTTGATTTATATGTAAGCACAATGTACACACATACGATTTATCAAAGATTATTTGACTTTACTTAATAACGTACTCAGCAACTTTGTTTCATCGAGATATCCTCCAACTCGAAATGAGAAAATTTATTGGATATATATCACAAGATATTCTTATCCCACTTCTTTCCTCTAGTTTCGTAAAAATCGTAAGATAAATAACGTAAGATAAAACTAATAAACAAACAAAAAAGAAAAGCACAAAAGATGATTTATAATACAATCATTATTTACGAAGAAAAAAAAGGAACTTTCTTTCGAAATTACGGTTTATGTCCAATCCTGGGGCATATATATTTATTTTTCTTTTATTTCTTCTTATTATTAATTTATTTTTAATTAATTTTAAATTATTTTTTTCTTTTTCTTTATAAAAATTAATATATTTAAATTAACGTTGAACGCGATTTCCTCGATGTCCTTTTTTTTTTTTTTTTTTTTTTTTTTGGTTTAAAATATAGAAAAACAAATTCCCAAAGGAGATAGGAATTTTGTTGAAAAGAATCTCTCTCTCTCTCTCTCTCTCTCAAGTACTTTGAAATATTTTCCAAAAGTTCGTCATTAAAACGATAGCAACAAAATTCGATACACTTTTTAACACATCCGTATAAATTTTTGCTTAAAGGAAAATAAAATAACGAAAGTTATCTTCATCGACTTTTATCAAAAAACCCAACTTATACTTTATACAAAACTTTTACAGTTTTCTTCTTCTTCTTTTTTTTTTTGTTCTACGAACATCGTTTTCATATTTCTTTGTCATTAGAGCTATTAAATATAAATCACGCGATATTTCTTGAGATGCAACTATATAATAGTAATACAAATTTGTATATACGTGTATATTAAAAAAATGTGTCGGCAGTATAAAAAAATGTTAACTCGGGAGAATGTTCGAACGATCGAAATATCGAGAATATAATAAAGTAAAAATAAACTATTAATATTATTTTTCCAAATTTCGTCTGGGTTTCCTGTTGCATCGATGCGATCAAAACGATTCGCGTAAAAATTCTAGTTCGAATAAAAAAGAAGAAAAAAAATAGAGAGATGAATCAACTCAACGAATCAGAGACAAGACCGGATTGAGGGGATTTATTGAATAAATATTTTCGATGAATTTTATGTCAATAAACGGTCACCAATGGTTTTCGTAAAGCGAAGAAGTTGGGTGTAAAAAAAACGACAGAGAGTGAGAGAAAGAGAGAGAGAGAGAGAGAGAGATCGCATAAATCGTTTTAAAAAGCGAGTAACTCTTTAATCATCGTTTTGAAAATCCCATAAAGTATTAAAACACTATCTCCGTCGTTTTTTATCAATTTAAATATCGTACTAAGGCTAGGATCAGGATAGGAAAAAATATTCATGATATAAAAACTAAATTAAATTACAATTATCTTTAATTAATATAATATAATTAGAGTATTAATATATTGAGAAAATAGAAAAATCAAAATGAATATTAAAATTATTAATAAACATAATACGCGTGAGAGATTTTTCTTATTGTATGTTATTTAATAGAACAACAACAACAACAACTGTATACAATCTTATCTGTATACGAAGAAGAATTAAACGATCCAACGACAAGAGAAGACCATCACGTATGCATATGCATGAACCAATTAACGACTAAACGAGCAATAAACTACTTCCCGATCACGATAATTGTTTCGCCTTCCGGCACGAGTCCATGATCGGCACGTTAAGAATAGCGTTGATTAATAGTCAAGGTGAAGATGAGAAATACACAAGCTATTTCCGTATTAATCTTTAATTAAAAGACAAGCTATCGAAGCATAAGCTTAATGTTTTAATTTGATTCTACCGCGTGATATTTTGATCTAATTCATTTAGTAATAATTAGTTCTATCATATAAACGATGATTAATAATGCTTAATAAAATGTTTAAAATAATATTTTTGTGTAGAAACATATTGAAAATTAATATTTATTATCGGTATCACATCTATATCGTTTAGATTACAAATATTAATTTTTCATTGTTTTATATTTTTTAGTGTACTCTTACGACAAACGTTTATTTTCGAATGATATTTTTTCTTTTTTCTTTTTTTTTTTTTTAAATATTTTGGTTTCGTTGTTGATAATATTTTCGTTTCGTTGGAGAAAAATTGTGGTATCAAATTACTACTCATGGTTTTGTGTTTCGTATTCTCTCGATGTATTTCGGTTGTGTATCAAAGCCACGAACAGGAGAAACCGTTTTCCGCATCAGGGAATTACCGTCGGTATTAATCTTCCTGTACTTGGCTTCTTCTCTTTCTCTTTCTCTCTGTTGCTTTTAGACTACACGTATTAGAACCGTCGATCTCGATAATTCATGAGCATACGCATCAACGGAAGCTTTTGTCTTTAGTTTAAAGGAGAATTCACTAATCTTCAGTTTCCTATATAATTTCTAATATATATATATATAATAATAATAATATATAATTAATAAAGTTAAAAGTATATATATATATATATATTTTAACAAAGCTTAGAAAATATATAGAATCAGCTGATTTCTCTTGTTATATTTAATAAAAAATTCAACTATCTTATATTAAGAAGAAAATCTATAAGAACGTACATTTTCTTAGTTTAGAAAAAGTTTATACCTTTATAAAGATGGCATCAGTAATCGAGAAAAAATAATAATAAAAAATTCGGAGTACGGTGTATCTTGAATAAAAATATAATAAGGGATATTAATAAATTATTAATAATACAATACGTAAACTTTACAAATTATTTTTCTATGCAGAATCCAAGATAAAAGACGTTCTTGGCGTAGGAGTTGTCATATTGAAACCACCCCCAAAGAATTTCTTTTGTTTTATCGGTAAAGCTGGTAGTATTGATTCTGTCAAGGACTTCGATCTCGTTTCCTTCTCCTTTTGTAATTTCCTTTTCTGTGCGTAATATTTCATCTTCAACTCGCACATCTCTTTACTCATCCGTTCGACATCGAATTTGTATTCGTTTATTTCAACTTGATACATGTTCAATTCCGATACGAGGCACTGGATTAAATAAAAATAATAAATATATAAATAAATACAAAATAAAAAACAAATTTGACGAATAGAGATCCGAAATATTTGTATTTATTTGAGATGATTGGTATTTTTAAATATTTTTACTCTCGATGTTTGTGATCGTAAAATAAAATAATATAATTCGTCAGTACTTTAAATAAAAAACAAAAATGATCCAATAAGTAATGGCATTCGAACGAAATATTTTACAAAAACGATTTCAATATCGTATACATACCTTCATTTTATTTCCTCTTTTTCTCAATGCTTTTTGAGTTTTATTCAAGGCCATAGTTATCCGTGGTCCTGGTTGTTTAACCAAAATCTCACGAAGATTCATGTATAATTTTTCGGTGTCTTGTACTCTTTTTTCCTTATCAATTATCAAGGCCGACATCTTGATAACTCTCTTTTGAAGAATCTGAATTTTGTTCAACATTTCATAAGCCGATGGATCGGAGAACTAGAAAATATATTTATGGAATTAATGAAATTTAAGTAATGAATATCGTAATTCTTTTATTTATTTTTTTTTTTTTATATTCGTTTGCTGGAAAGTTCAAACATAGTAGATGCATGTATAACTATACCAACAACGTTTAGTTTTATTCATATATGCATTGGAACAACAAAATTTAACCCAAGTTTTCATGTGAAGGTTACAAAAAAAAATAGAGCAGAGAAAAAGAAATGTCAAAAAATTGCATATTTGATAAGTGAATTTAAAAAAAAATCTTCGTTATTCATTTATGGCATCAACCAACATTGGACAATTTTGTTTCCATTTTTGAACATGCACGCAATATCAAATTTATTAATTTAATTTACGAATGATTGTGCACTTTTTAGTATCTACGTATAAAAATACATAAACGAATATCCAAAACGTTGCCATAATCAAATTAATTATGTTTAATTTCAAGTAATATACTGCTTGTTCTACAACTAATACCATTCACATAGGTAGATATAATTTGAATCATTGTTTTACGGTCAATTTCATATTTTAACGATTGATACATAATCAACTAACGAACTATTCAAATAAAAATAAAAATGATCACTTGGAGTTTTCGCCAACGATGAATATTCAACGGTGTTTGAACTTCTTCTTCCAAAGCCATGACCTTTAATCTTTCTTTGGTAAGATCTCTGTTCAAGTGAAAAATCTCATGACGCATATCCGAAGTATTATCTATACTTTTGGTCAGTAAAACTTTCTCGGTTCTGAGCTTGTTAACTTCTAGTTTGAGCAATCTGATATCTTCAAGACGTTCGTTATATTGTTGCTTGCCACGTTGCAGTGTACCGTTCAATATCTTGATCCTGTTATATTGCAAACAGAGCTCGTCATTTCGCCTAACCAATTGCGTACCAAGAATATCGCGTTCGTTCATGACATTGTCGATATCTTTCTTATGACGAGCTATGTCTCTGTCTGCTTTTAAAATCGTCTGTCGTAGACGCTTTTCCTCTTGCTTCATTTCTTCGATTTCACGTCTCAAATCTGAGATATCTTTACGAGCAGATTGAAGATCTACCTTTAAGGTTTCCTTTTCTCTTTCGGTTCTCCCAAGTACTAAAACATTATAATAAATTGAATTTTGATAAATTTCAAATATTTCTTTTTTTTATTATAAATATTAAATATAATATATATAATAATATTATAATAAATAAATAATATATATAATAATAAATAATATTA
>NW_014569658.1:330233-354228 GCF_001313835.1 Polistes canadensis
AAATATTAAATAATAATAGTATTTCTTTTATCTTCTTCTTTTTCATTTTTTGTATTAATAATTATATAAAATAATACAATCCTGTGTGTATAATATTTTATATCCAAATTTTAACCACATTATTTATTGGCCATATCCCCAAATGAAAATTAATTACTTCTTTCCCTTTTCCCTTTCTATTCGATCAATTTTATTTGTTACGCATATTAAAAAAAAGTATTCAATAAATAGATAATATATTGAATATATTAATCAATCGCTCTTACCAAATTCTTTCTTAATCAAGTCGGCCTCCTTCGTGGCAATATCCTCTTTCAATTGTTCAATTTGTTGAGTCATGATTTGCAACTTGCTCTTAAGTTCCTGAACATCTTCCTGAGCTTCCAATAAGCTTTTACTGCAAGCATTCCTCTCACTCCGAACGACCTCGAATAAGTTCTGCTGCTGACGGTACTTTACCTCGGACTCATCTAGTCGTTTCTTATAGTCCATGATTTCTACTTGCTTCAGCTTAATCTCGCTTATGTAATCGTCGACCTATATAGAAAGAAAATTATTATTATTATTATTATTATATATTATTTAAATATAATACCTATATTATATATTTTCCAATATAAATTTCTCTCGATTATTTCAAATTAACATTCGTCTATCCTTCAACGTTGCGAAAAATGAAATATAACTGTAAGTTTAATTTTCCCTTGAAAGATTAGGCCAACTTGACCCTCGGCAAAAAAATTGACATAAAAAGGAACACTTTTTTGGTTTGTTCTTTTTTTTTTTTTTCATTCACGCAACTTTCAAACAACATCAAGCCATTTGTGACGCCCGAAAGGGGTAAGAGGGTTGATAATGATATTTAAAAGTTATCTCAAATTATAATGTTCTTTTTATGGTAGTTTTCTAACGTTCTTTTTTACAAATATGTAGAAAGAATCGTTACGTTGTATGGTATATTCAGCTAAAGTATATATGCATATATGTGTTATATAACAATTTTCAAGATTTCAACACATCACCGTATCCGTGTTCGTATTGTACATATCAGTGATGCATTTTATCGATCTTACCGAACTTACCATATTCATTCATTTCATGCTTGCTACATATTCAAGAAGATTATATGCGTTTACATCGTAACATGAATGCACACATATAAACTCTATTATTCCAGATTTGAAGGGTACAAGCATCTTCTATGAAACATTTAATTAAGCTATTAAGGTGTAGAATATATTACATTATCAGATAGAATAGAAAAAAAAAAAAAAAGAAGAAAAAAAAAGAAATTGGAAAATGATAAAAGATATATCGTTATAATAGGATTAAAATAATTCTCTTAGGTAAATCCCATTATTAATAAGATGATTAAAGTTTCAATTAAAATTTCATTTTATAGAGTTTGACACCGATAATTGATTAGAAAAAAATGTAGTTGATCAAAAAAAGAAAAAAAAAAAAAAAACATTCAGATATGTATAACATCTTGATCTTCGAAAATTAATATATGCAAATGTTAAAATTATTAATTTTTATAATTTCAACAAAATCATTCCACACACACACATTTGTTATTCAATTAGAACCATTGTCCTTTGAAATTCATTTTCCTATTTTCATGCAATTCGTTTCACAATATTTTCTCGTGTCTTTTTTCCCCTCACGTATTATCGTAATGAATAATTAACATTCAACATTATTAATTTTTTTACGAGGTCATCCAGGCTATTGTTGAAACAGATAATTGCACGATAATTAAATCGGAAAAAGTTCTTTTAATGATCGTTTAACTGGCAAATACTTAATAAATATTTTCTATAGATAAATATGTGTTATCAAAAAAATATAAATATAAAATATAAATTAATAAACTGTGTGTATATGTTTGTAGGATCAATATATTATTAGCGAATAATTGGGGAGTCCAATAGAAAGTTATGCTATACAAAAGTAAAGTTCTGAGATATTATGGCTTTTATGAAAAATAATGTTTTCATTGAAATTTCATAATTAATAGGATTATTACTACTTTTTATATTTATTAATTTATTAGCAACACACACACAAAGATATTAAAAAATAATCTCTCTTTCTCTCCCTGTGAAAATATATTTTATTTTATTTTCTTTATAGGTACTTAAAAATCCGAGAATATTAAATTACAAATGAAATAAAAATATATTTACAAAAATACTTCTCATATAAAAAAAAAAAAGAAAAAAAATAACAAAACTATTTTATTTAGAAATATGAGAATTTCGTTCGCGTAGTTATAAATTAAAGAATAATAACTGGACATCGTATAGTAGTGTAGAAATTAATTTCAAAATCTTATTTTTCAACCATTTCGTGACATTGTGCTGTCTCCTCCTTCCCTCCCCCTCCCATCCTTCAATTAATAATAAAAAAAGATATATACATAAATATACATTAACTTACTCGTTGCAAGAGTTCTCGTGTTTCAAAATTACATTTATCTCTCTCCTTTTCAATAGTTTCTATTTTCTTGTTTAATTCAGCCTCCCTATGTATACTATTATTAAGCTCGTATTCTAATTTCTTCCTGCTTGCATTGATTACAGCCATTTCGTGATCAAGATTTCTAACGTGCTCCTTCAAGTTCTCATTAGTCCTTGCTAAGATATTCTTATCGCGCATCAATGCCTCGTACTGTTGCTTATCCTTGAATTGCTGTCTTTGAAATGTTGCTATCTCGTAATCAACGTTCTTTATGTTCGTTATTGCTTGTTTTAATTCTTGTTCGAGTCGGTTTCTTTCATAATCAATTTTTAAAAATTTTTTCTCCAATATATCCTTATCCGATTTATTTCTCGTACTCCTTTCATTAGCTCTACAATTATTCAATTATTCAATGTTAATCATTCGATATTAAAAGATCATAAATTGTAAATCTTTGAATGAGATACTTACAAATTATTTTCACACTAATTTAAGATAATTAGATTATTATAAAATGATTTTTAATTTTTTTGTTCATATTACCTATTAAGTTCATTCCTAAGCGTTCTAAATTGTTTCTCCTTGTCGCTAATATCTTTGTCCAATACATCGATTTGTACATTGGCATTTTCCAAATCCGTTTGAAGATTTAAATTTTTCATCGACACTCTGCTCAATTCCTTCTGCATTTGATCAAATGCAACCTTTTTGTCCTTTAACTTAGTCTCCAATTTTTTAATGTTATCGGTTGCATTTCTCAATGCTTCGTTAGCGTTCTGTATAATTGAGAAATCAAATTTATATTAATCGAAGGTTTAATCCAATTTTATATGAATCAATATATATATAACAAAATCAAAACTCTTACGTGAAGATCCTCATTTTTTAGAACGAGTTCTTCCTCAAATTGATGAAAATCATCTTCCATTCTTTCTTTTGCCCTTTTTTCTCTGGAAACCTCGCTCGTACGTATATCCAACGTTTCTTGCATTTCGATAATTTTCTGTTCTACCGTAATGTTCTTAGTCTCAAGTTCATTGGTATATTGTGACATATTTTTTAATCTCTCTTTCAACGTCTCCATCTCGCCTAATAATTTTTCTCTTTCTCTTAATAGGCCTTCCCTTTGTTGGCTTATTCCGGATCTACAATTTTTATAACGATTAGTTAGGAAAAGGTGGAAGGAAAAAGTATACTCAAAGAAGAAAACACACCGAGTACGTGATAATTGGATATTCTCGGCGAATAGGTTCTCTTCGTTGGTTTTTCATATATATATATATTTGTGTGTGTGTATGTATGTCGCGTATATATGTATATTATATAGATCTATATATATATATACAGAGTGAGAAATTTAAATAAAATCATATAAATTTTTATAAAACATATCAGAATACTGATATAAAATATCGAAAAATATATTGAGCCAATAAATAAATCTTTTTCGAATATTTGTAATTCAGTTTAACAAACTATATCCATAAAACTATAAATAAAACGCAGAAGATATTTATATGTAACAATTTTTATAGCCCACCCTTTATATTAAAGCGAATTTTATTTGTAGACTTTTTTTTTGTGAAACCGACGCACGTTTCCCTCGGGTTTTTTTACTTGTGTGCACGCGAGACAAATTTAATGAAAAATACTTTCAATAAAATCGGTACAACCAGTTTTCATCGTTACTCATCTTATGTACCCTTCCAACGGGATCGGAAAAACCAACGTTTAACAAGGAATATTAATTACCGACGTGTTCATTGTCCACTGACCTATATTAATACATAATAAACAAAAATAAAATAAAAAAAAAAAATTCTTTTTTAATATCAGAATATTATTTATATCCCAATATATATATTATAGTACACGACGATGTCGTATAATTTCTCAAGAGAGAGAGAGAGAGAGAGAGAATGAAATAAATAAAGAAATAAATTACGATTTATAATCGTCTTAACACTAAAACTTACTCATCTTCCCCGGCAAGTTGTTTATTCTTAACTTCTATTTCGTGCATTAATTTTGTTATGTTCAATCTTAAATTGTCGATAACTTCTTGAGCATTTTGTTCCCGTGTATGAGCAGCATCCGCTAATTTCAAAGCTTTTTCAATTTCCTGTTTGAGTCTTGCAATTTCGGTAGCATCGCTCTCAGTTTTAGTCGTCAAATCGTTTATTTTCTTAGCATTCTCCACAATCTCGTTCTAATAAATTATATATATATGTATATATGTATCACGTTAGTTTTCCGATAGTTCCATCAATATTTTTTTTTTATTATGTATATACGTATATTCAAAGAGGCTTACCGTTAAGGAAGAACATTTTTCCGTGAGTTCTTTTTCATTCTTATGAGACTTATACAAAAATTCGTAAAGTCTTCTATAGTCGTCCTCGAATACTGCTAAAGCATCATTAGTCTTCATTTCTTTCATAATCTGTACAATAGTATGTATTATTTATTTATTTATTTATTTACTTATTAAAATCAATATATATATTTAATTATGAATATAAATATATTATATACATATATACATATATATTATACATAGGTGGGTTTGAAAAGTTTTAATCCTAATATTCGGTTAAACTAAAACTTTCATTTATAAAACAATACGCACTATAATATAAAATATTATTTGAGTGCATAGATATACACACACAATACAATTAAAAAGAAATATAATATATTTAATGTCGATCAGAGAGTTGCTCACCCTCGCATAGTCATTTTCCAAGTTACAAAACGTGCTGCTAGCTGAACTACCCTCGGAAGATGATTGACTACTCTCGCTTCCATCATCCTGAAAGGATCATAAAAGTTATCGTGAAAAAGTACTTCGAAGAAAATTTCCTCTATCACATATCATCACCTAGCCGCGCATTTATGCGGTCTACCATAGATTGATTTTATTCACAACCCCTCAAACCCATCCCATACCATTAAACCCTCGCTTAAATATTGTATCTCTACAAAATAAAAATGTAATATTAGTGATTTCAGCGAGGGAAAAATTCATTTCAATTTAAATTCTACGCATTTCTTTTGGGATATTATATTTTCAGTCAGTTTGTTCACTTATTGCCTAATATTATAACAGCTGTTTTCATTTTATATTATTTTAATTTCTTTTTTTTTTTTTTTATAACGAAGTTACGGGAATTTAAAAACTTCGTTGAATTGTGCTTACCGCTCGAGTTGCGCGGTTAGGTTAAATAAAACGATATTATATTGTGCTCAATTGTATTAACATCGAATTTATTTCTCCTCTTCGTCGTACTCTCTTTCTCTTCTTTCCCTTTCTTCTTCGTTTCGAATTCTTTCGTCATCGTGATTTGAAAAAATTCAATTAAAAGTTAGACAATATTGGAAAAATGTAAATTAATAAAGAAAAATTCAAAAGATAAAACACGTGACTGACGATCTCATCTACTTCGAGATATCGATCGAAACGATCGATATATATTTGAAATTATTTCTTGAGTGAATATTTAAAATCAAAGTTTGCTTACTCCTAAATCGGCGTTCATTTCCATGTCCATCATGATAATTCCTTTTTTTTTTTTTTTTTTAAATTACCTATACAATTTAATTATTTATATTATAATATTATATTTAATTGTACTTTATTAACTTTGCTGTTTTTAAATGCACTGAACGTGAAGTTGCACGTGGACGCACAGTGTATATGGAGAGACGTATCTAAAATGGGTATATTAGGTATGCATCGTAATCTCGTTTTGTCGATTTTATAGTTATGTTGTTTCTATGGTTACCATGAACTGTCGTTAAATTCCTGCGTCGATGGATCCTTTCTACTGGAAATGCAAACAAATCAATATTTCTGAAATCTCCAAACGCGGTTTTGTATAAAATAATATTTACCTGTAATAAGTATGCTCTCGATTGGTAGATATTTACCGACTGATTTTATTCGCTATTTATATTTTTTTTTTTTTTATTATATATTTTATATATTCATTTAATTATTTATATTTATATTCATTTTTAAAATATTCATTATATTATATTTTTGTATTATTTCTACGATTTGCATACCCGGTCGATAACTTACTTACCCGACTGATCGAAACTTGGAATACCATCTAATGATAAAACATTTTTATTTATTTTTAAAAATATATTCATTATTATATGTTTTATTATAATTATATACCTGTATATATCTTTTTCGAATCCTATTCAATAATTCATAATTTGGCGCTGTAAATTATAACTATAAAGAATCTCTATGATTTTAAATGTAGGAAATATTTCTAGACCAATCATATTCTTAAAATAGTGCATACCAATTGAAAACTTTTCAAAATAAATAAACTGTAAAATATAAGAATCCGAGTAAAAAAATATATTCAAAATTATTCATTAATTGTAGAGAAAAAATAAACATTTTTATAAATGTATTATAAATATCAAATAATAATATTTTCGTGTAATTCTCTTTTTTATCCGTTATTAATGCATAAATTAAATTATAAAGTTGGCAACACTTTTAGCGCATTTCGCAGCTATAACCGCCATTATAAAATGTTAGCACGAGTACAGAAATGCGTATGAGACAGTACTGATTTCGATGTGTATTTCTAAATTACATTGTTACATTAACGAACCGATTAATAATAGATTTTTTCACACGCTCGTCATACATGTCCAATTATTGTCTGGATATATATGTAAGTAAATTAAAGGAATTCTGCGCGTGTATAACCTTACGCCGTCTCTAAAGTTTATATATAAATATAAATGTTGATCAAATATTGCTTTGATAATTGACAAGAAGTATGAAGGAACTTGAAGAAGTCAATTGCGAGGTAAATTTAATTATTTTATCATTATTATTATGATTAATGAAAAATATAATAAACTTATATTATCATTTTTCTATAACTCTATGTGTAATACAAAACTATTCTTATGAATGTGTTTATAATGATTAATTTCAGGTTCAAAAAATAATTATTATTATGATTGAATATATAAAAAATATAATGAATTGTTGTTGTCATATTTCTAAGTGCATTTAATTATTCTCATGGATGTTTGTAATAACGATTACAGGCTTTAAGAGAAAGTGATCTTCGAAAATTAATATCGGATAGATTGAAAAATTCTGAAGATGAATATGGATCGTCTGTACATATACAAGACTACGATGCAACCAACAATTTTCTGGGAGGATTTTTACATGGAACGACATACGCATGGATGAGCAATGATTGTCACTTAATAGTTTTTAATGTTAAATTTGGAGAAAACATTAATTGTTGCTGGACATTTAGTGAAAAGATTACGTGTGTATCTGAATTTCCTACAAAACCAGGACACCTACCATTACTTTTGGTTGGCTTAGACAATGGTGCGAACAAAATGAAAGATTCATTTGGATTATTATGCATATTTGATTGCAATACATCCCGTGTATTAAGAGCTATACGGGTAAGTATTATGAATTTAATACATTTTTTCATGAGTAGTATATTAAACTTTCCAATTAAAAAGAAAATAAATAAAATTGTCATCACTTAGACACCAACTGGGATTGAACGAGTTTGTGTCGTATCAGGTGGCACCGAATGGGAAGAAATTAACGATAAAAGAACAGATAATATTTTTTCTAATATGGATGGCATAGCTTGTGTAGTTTTACGCAATCTTCAACACATAATGATAGATTTACAAAGATCTTCCTGGGATGACCAAAATTCTATTACTTGTATGGATGAAACTTTACCGGCAGAATTAGATTTTTCCTTTGAAAAAAATTCTGATAGAAATCTTTCTGTTAAAGAAAAGCATATGGCATACAATTTATTTAATAACAGTATGTATTAATCATTTTTATTTGATCTTTATTAAACATGAAATTGAATATAAATATATTCTGCAATTATACGTTAAATATTTTTACAGATATTGAAAAATGTATTGGTTTTAACAGAATAGAATTTGAATCATATCCCTTGGTGCAAGAAAATTTAACATCTATGATTATTTATTCCACAAAAATTGGATGTATAATATCTGGATGTTTGGGAAGAATAATGATTTGGCAAAATAATGGCTCTATAGCATGGATAAGTCGACCACTCGAAGAGAACATGACTATAACCCATTTGTCATTATTAGAACCTACGGATGATCCTAGACCATTTTATTATTTATGGGTTGTATATGAAGATGAAACTTTAAAAATGCCACCAATTCTTCGAATGTATGCTCTTCTTTTCGAACGAAAATATTGTGAAAAGGGTACAAACCTTTATTTCAATTTGGAAGCAGAACCTTGTCTTAGGTTTGAATTTGAATTAGAGAAAGAAGATAAAATTATTAGTTTATCGCCTATCGAAAGAGAAGTTAATCCAGATCAAACCGATTCTAATATAAAACGAGGCGAAGACAATTTGTTGCTTATTGCTTCAAACGATAGATTACTATTATTTGATCTAAATCAGTGGTACAAAGAACAAATGCCTCAAACTATTTATGATTGTAAAAATCCAAACAGTATATTGGCAACGTATTGTACAAGTTACAAAACACAAAGTGCAGGAGATAAACTACTTAGCTCGAGTTATATACCTTCTACATTGCGAGAATTTCCAACTAATAGACCGTGTCCAGCGGAAGAATTATTTTATCCAAATTCACTATCATTTGAATGGGCAGAACTTAGTACGATGAGATTGATAACTTGGTTGACACGCGGTATTCAAACAGAACTTTTACGTAAAATGGCAATTACAGGACCGGTCATATTGTTACAACCCAAGGAATTATTTCATAAGTGCCTTTCTGTTGGGCTAGTACCATTTAATACAGAACTTTCATTTCTTGACGACGAAAATACACAAAGAGAAACATTACTTTCTCTATGTCTGGAACAACGTTGGACTTCATTTTTAGTCAAATGTGCAATGGAATGGTCCGATGGTAGTGCCTCGTTTCTTTACCCATCATTTGTAAAATGGGGCGTTCAACGTGCTTCGTCCATAAAATTAATGGCAGATCATCTTTGCATTCCTTTATTTGATCAATCGGACAGTAGCATCGGCGAAGCAGAAATTAAAACTTTACGATTCTGTTCGCAGCAATTAGAATGCTTATCAAATGTTGTTGGAAAATTGATACTTGAAACAGATGAGATGATAAAACAAAGAAGAGCACTCAGACGTGTATCCATTTATCTTCAGGTATTACTTTGGTTTTATGACGTCGGTTTACTACCAGAAATACAAGAATTAGATGAGGAAAGACAATTACCACTTTCATTATCATTTCGAATTCCTTATCCTTATGAGAAATTGATGTCAATTTATGCTCAAAAAAGAGATGCAATAAAAAATAATAAAAATTATGTACAGGAAGATGAAGGATTATTTATTGATATGTTAATTAATAAGGAATGTCCTATTTTAAAATCACAATGGGAAAGGGAGGGTGGAGATGTAAATGTCAGTGGTTATTATCCTCCTCCGTCATTGCAATCGTTATTAAGAAGTTATCTCGCTGATTGTTATCAAGCAGATATAAATGAAACTGAATGTAAGCATCAAATCGCTATATATCTTTTAATGGATTTGGTTATGCTTTTACACGGATCTTATCCTGGAGTAGATCAATTGATAAAATATCCTTCGGCTTTTAAAATGAGTCCAAGTTTAATTAAACTAACACAAGCATTTTGGCTACTCGATCATGAAGATTATAAAGGATTTTTGGATATGATGACTGGACAATTGGTTTCTGATTCTGATGTTAAAAGTTGGCATCACAAACATGTATTACGAACACTGGTAAGAAATGATCAGCAAAAATTAGCTTTAGTGTATTTGAGAATTAGAAAACCACCTATATCATGTACCAGTGATCAAAGTGCATTAGTAAATTTATCTGTGCAACATGGCTTAATTCAATCGGCCTTTCACTGCAGACCACCGTCACACTATGCACAATTATTAACGTGCTTCTTCGAAGCTTGCAAATCATATAATAAACTTGGCGATATCTTACATCTTGCATTGGAACCAGAGGAAGAAGAAATTTTTGTCAAATTTTTACAAGAGGATAGATCTGAAGACATGAAAACGCTTTATTATTTACAACGTTGTCGTTATTCGGAATTAAATAATAAAACTCTTTTAAGTCAATTTAAAAATAACGTCCCAAAAAATATGCTTTCAACTTCTGCTGCAATGCTTAAAGCATATGATTCAACCTTGCCATCAGTAATAAAACATTTATCTAGCAGTATAACTAAAACTACTTTTGAAACAGATTTAGAACCCAAATATCCCAGACCTATGTCTCATTATAAATGTATTAATAAACAACAAAGCATTTATGAAACAGTCATTAAAAAGGCCAAAGAAACATCATTCCAAAGTGGGAAATGCCGAATACCATTTATTACAGCTCCTTGTGCATCATTAAAAGCCAATGTTAGTAATATAAATATAAGCTGTGTCTTATTTCCAGCAATAGCATATAAAAATCGTAAAAAACGTACTTTGGACGAGATATATGAAAACGATAATAATGAATCCTTAGAAGAAACAAAACGTAGAAAATTATCGAATAACACAGATACAGCAAATACTTCATGCCCTACTAATTTAAGTGTTACATTCGATACACCATTGGTCAAACGAAAAAGTAATGTTGCAAACAACAAAAATACTTGTATAGGGACACCGCATTCAATCTTAAAAATACGTCAATTAATCCAGAACTCGGCATCCCCTAATATTTCTATTACACAATCTGTTGAAACAAATATACCTGATCCACCATTAGAGAAACAAAAGAAAATCAATAGACAAATACGATTCAGCATAAATAGTCCTGTAAATAATATTAGTCATGAAAGTGTAATTGAAGAACAAATCGAAGAAATAGAAGAAAACGTTTCGGAAGAAATATCATTAAAAAAATCAGATACATTGGAAAAAGATACTGAATTATTCCTAAGTCCAAATACTAGTGATGAACTACACAATGAAACTACTCAACTTTTATCGGATGATAGTTTTAACGATAAAAGCAATTGCTATCCACGACCAAGACCAAGACTTAGACGAAGTTATTTAACTGGAAAAAATACTATGAATACAACTGCAACCAATTCATCCACCACTTCACCAAACTTATTAAATACTTCAAAAGATGCGCCTACGCATTCCACAGAAATGAATAAACAAACACTATCCTCCTCTAGATTGCATAGTTCATTATCTGCTACTATGTATTCTACTATGATTCTTTCTCCTACTAGCAGTATTGATGAAAATACATCGCTCAAGGAAGCTGAAAAATCTTATTCATTAAATCAATTAAGTTCGCCTAATATATCATACAATTATAAAAATGCTATTTCATCTACTCCATTGGTAAAAACTAAACCTATTAAACTCTTAGATGATAATAACGAAGAATTGATGTTTTCACATGAAGAAGAGAAACCTACTGAATCATTTAATAGAAACGAAAGAATGGAAATATCTAACGATTATGATACTACATCAATAAAGGATAGTACTTTAAAAGAAATTGATGAGGATAGTTGTAATGAAGAAAGTGAACATGAATATAAAAGCTTACCTAATTCTCCTGAACGAGAACTAAATACAATTGATTCAAAAGTTAAAAATGATTCTATTGGAGAAAATAATAAATCTAGCAATGGCCTTCTCTCTCAAAAATTGTCAAATGTAGTAAATGTAGTAAATGATTTTGATATTACCGATGATGAGTCATCGAATGATGATAGCAAAATAAAACTAATTTATGAAACATCACCATTAGAAGATGATAACAAAGATAATATAGATTCAGAAACAGATCGTCCTACTAATATTAATCCTCAACCTGTATTACATTTCTCAGATGTTTCTAACATCACTGAAGATGGATCAAATAATAGTAATGATATCAAAGAATATAATAATAAAAAAGAAATTCGAGGAGAGAAAGACAATGTTACTGTTAAAACCAATAAGAGAAATTTGAAGCAAATAGTTAAAATTAATGAATTAAAGCATGTCGAAGATTCTAGCAATGATTCGATTTCAAATGAATTATCATCTCAACAAGTTATCACTCTTCGAGATATGTCTGAGATAAAAGTACAGAAAGAAAATAATATTACTTCATGTACAGTTAAGTTGAATAAAATATCCACAGAAAGTAAAGAGACTACTATATTAGAAGAAGGTATTTCTTCAAGGATGACAACCAGATCTAAAAGAATCAATTCTTCCACAGTTAAGAAAGAAACTATTTCTGTAAAAAGTGTAGATGAATATACAAGTAAGGACATATTAGATGATTCAGAGAATATATCAACTACATCTATGACTCGAAGAACTCGAAGAAGCTCATCTCTCGCTAAGGATATTTTTCCTATTACTAAAATTGACAAAGAATCTGATGAAACTGTAAATGATAATGAATTAACTAGGAGAGTTACACGTCGTGCTTCTTCTGTTCAAAAAGAATTAACGCATGTTTCAACACCGAGATCAAAGCGAACAAGATCAACATCGATTTCTAAAACAACTGATGAGACCAGTGCAAATCTCAGTACATCAAAATTAACAGGAAGAAAAATATTTAAGAAGGAGGAAGAAGACGAGAAAGTAGAAGAAGTAGAAAAAGAAAAAGAAACACCAGTAAGGGGTAGATTAACTAGAAGTTCGTCCACATCGTTAATAACAAAATCCAATAAAGAACAAGAGATATTAACGGATGTTCAACCAAAAAGAAGACGTGGTAATTCGGTACCTAAAGAGTCCACAATAAAAATGACTCAAAAAGAAAAATCTAGTAATGTGATTCCTGACATTCCAGAAGGATCATTAACTCCTACATTGCAATCTAGGAGAAGAAAAAATTCAATGTCATCTAAAATTGTTGAAGACATTTCAAATAGTCCAGCAGCAAACACACGTAGCCGACGTTCGTCGATTCAACCTATACCAGAGGAAATGGAAATGATTTTAAATTCGCCTCAGAATTTAAGTGAAATCAATGAAACTTTATCTAATACTAGAACAAGACGAGCAACTAGTGTAGATTCTTCGTCATTAGATGTGAAAAAGAGAACGCGTGGTATTCGTAAGCCAAGTATCATAGGAGATGCAATTCTAGAAGAATCAATGGAAACTGAAAGTCAAATGGATTCAAAAGTTACAAAAAATACCAGGGTAAAATCTTCGAAAAGAAAAAGAACATTATCCTGCAATTAAAATAAAACATAAATAAATAAATAAATGAATAAATAAAAACAAACGAATCTAATAAAAAAAAAAAAAGAAAATGAGAAAAACATAAATGAATTGTTGATAATAAAAAAGAAAAAGAACAGTTTTTATTCTCACAAATAAATAAAACACTGGACCTTACAGTTGTATTTCCTAACAGTAATATATTTCCATAGACCTGTTAATTACAATCCCATTTTCATTGTTTATTTTTAAATCTCTCTCTATATATATATATGATAGATATATATGTATAGTATAATTCACGCATAGTGTGATTTTGTATATTTATTGTAATTCTAAACAAAATATGCTTCCAGTTATCAAATTTCTTTTGTATACCTCCTTATAATTATTATGTACAATAATTTTCTCTACAATATGTACATATTTTCTCTTATCTCGATCTTGTAGACAAAATAAATACCGTTTTAATTTATCTTATTAACATAAACTGTTAATCTACTGAAAATAATCAGCATTATTGTTCTTGTATAAAACTTTTTCTATATAAAAAATTTCTTTGAAACTATCATTTGATTGAAGCATCAGTTTGTTCATTTTATTGCGGACAAAGAAATCAATTAAAATCTTACATTGATCGATGATTAGATATAGGAAATATATATACAGTTGTTAAAGAAAATGAAAACTAAAAGATACAACAAAATTGATACAATATTTAGTTCTGAAAATTTATTTGATACTGTTGTTGATTTTTCAGTTTGTGATGATAAATACATTTAAAAATATTATCTATACTAAATGAGAAACTTTAATTTATTAATAATTTGAATTTAATAAAGTCTTCTTTTTTATATATTGTTTTTTATTATCTGATAAATATATATATATATATGTTTCATTTATACAAAACATTTGTTTCTTCAAATCGTGAGAATAAAAACTGTTCCTTTATATATATTTATATACATATACGATCTATAATGATTTTAAATAGAACAATCAACGAGATTGTATATAACAAATTATTAAAATTATATATTTCTTTAAATGTATAAATGATAGATACTGTAGTAGCATAGAGGGACCATTTGGAAAAATTACATTTTGTTATTTTCAAGTACGATGATGTACTATTAATATAAGTTTAGAGTAAATTAATTTGTATTATGCTATAAGTTAATTACTATCGTTAGAATGGTAATGGTCATCATTTTGTGAATCTAGGTAAAACTTGCTAAATCTTTTTTTTTTGTTAATGTCAATATCTATATACTACAAATATTTAGTTTGATAATATAGATTTATTAAGCCGTACGAGACGCTTCTCTTCAACTTCATACACAGTTTTCACAAAATCTTGTAAAATAACTCTGTAAATAATTTATTAATATACTTTGGGTATGTGTGTGTGTGCATGTATGTGCGCGCACGCACGCGTGTGTATAGGTGTATTGAAATAATAAAAATATATAAAAAATATATTATAATAATACATAATATTAGAGAAAAATAAATTTCCATTCACCGGCGGTAATACAAATATTAAAAAAAAAGAAAAAATAATAAGAAAACAAACTTACGTCCTATTTACTTTAATTGTAATTTAATATATAACATAAAGAGAAAGAGAAAAATAGAGAACGAAATCTTTTTTAGGCCTTTGAGAAAGATCTATAATAAAAGTTTGTTTTTAAAGAACGATTATAATTAATATTAATATTCGCGCAAATACGTATGATGTTCAAAATCCCTCTAAAAAAAATTTATATATATTGTACATTATATTTTGTACCTAAATATCTTTATTGTTAAACCTTACGCATAAGGTTTAAAAGACCTTCTTATTTGAGCATCATACTATTTTAGTATATCTAGATAATTATTATCATCTGGTATAAAAGCCAACATTAATGGTCTTATCTTTGGCAGTGTCATTATCATTTACTACATGTCGTTGATAAATAAAAAAGAGAGAAAAATTTATTTCCACAATCACCGAGATTCATTTATATCGAATCAGTACAAAGATCATTTGAGTAGATAGTTTGAAACACTGCATTTACTTTGATATATTTCACAAATCTGTTATGTTTTTCTTTATAATCAAAACTTTCATTTGGAGATTTTCACCTTTTCTTTATATAAAAGATAATGGAAAAAGATATATATGAAATATTAATTTTCATTAACTTTGTTCTGATTGTCAATCTAATTTTTTTTAATAACTTACTAATAAATAAGCTTTATATAATATTATTACCTATAAATATATATTTATATATATATATATACCCGGTCAGATACATGATTGTTAATTTCGTCGAAATGATTGTTGAAACCCTGTTGGAATGCAACTCTAAAAGGAAACTGAAAGCAGACGTGTAAGATAAAATATTCAAGAAAATGACGAAAATATTTTTCAATGTGCTTATCTACAACGATATGTTGTACGACAGAATTAACAGAATCGATCCAACCCCAGAAATGTAGCTCTTACTGCAATTCATCATGATAATAGCGCATAAAAAAGGATTTTTTTTCTATTTCTTATTTTCATTCTATTTTTAAGAATATTCATAGATCCTTAAATATAAATATGTACATCACTATTATTAATTTAAGTGCCATGCTTGCGCATACCGAATGATATTCTTTTATAACATACAAAACAATAAATTAAAAGAAAAAAAAACAATTTAGATATCCTCTCAAAGAGCTTATCAAAAAATTTTCGTATGTCAAAGTATTTGTTTCTCTTTGTTTTGTATATATATATATATTTACTTGCTACACTTTATATATCTAATTTCGTTCTTAAATTTTCTATAAATTCAGAAATATTGAAACAATATTGATTATAGAGTAATCATTTTAGAATGAGACAATATTTCTTACTATTATTAAAAATGTATCTATAATAGAGAAGGCAGATAATCGGTTAGAAAATGGTACGATTTTGTTGTTGTAAATTTAAACTCTTGCATTATTCTTTTTGAGTGTTTATAGCAGATGAAAAATGAATTAGTTTTGTAAATCGTACTCTTCCAAAGGCACGTACGGTTTCATATTTGATGAAACTCTAAAATGTATACTATTTTTAGCCCGGTAATAGCATCTAAATCTTTGTAACAATACAATTTGCAGAGATGAATCTTAAATTTAGTAAGAAGTAATGATTTTGATATCATCACAGAATAGTTTAACTTTCTATAAATGTATATATATTATCTACTTTCAATAGAGTAGAGGCAACTATATTAATCGTGTGCAATATTGCGAGAAAAAATTTCTATAAAAATTCGTTAATATCACGTAAGTACTTCTATCGTTACGCGATTAATTTACTAAGAAATAGAAAAAGTATTATCCTTACTAGAAATACTCTGATAATATTCCATACCAAAAAAGATGAGTAAATATATACTTATTATTAATTAAATACGATAGGCACGATGTTTTTGTTTCATTGATGCTTACATCCATCTTTAACCCGCCTTTTGTGTTTTTCTTCATGTGCTTGGAAAGGAGATTGATTTTGATTTCTTCGTTGTCCTTGTATCGGCATGTAACATGGTGCATTATCTATCATTAATTCAGGCGGTGGTGTAGGTAATGCATATGTTGGACTAACTGTATTACTCGAACTACTTGAAGTATTTCGATGCTCATTTATATTATAAGTTGGATCAATAATAGCAGCTACGTTGGGTACTTCTTGTATTTCCTCGATAGGATTATCAAGTGTTTGTATCTCTTCAGGGTCCGGATATTGAGTATAATTTGTGTCATGTCTTCGATTTTTACTTGTAGTATTTTTCAAATCGATCTTATCAGGTCGTTGCGGTCTATCTATTAAAGTATGTTGTTCCAACTGTTGCATCTGTTGTTTTTCTAATTTTTTTTGTCTTGCTCTTTCTCTCGCCTTTCGTGCCTTAGCACGTTCTTTTTCTTGAAGCATGCGTGCCAATTCAGCATCCTGAGCTTCCATCGCAATTTTTTGATCTAATAATAATTGTTCGTTAACTGGAGAATCGTGATTATCTACAGCACCTTCTTCTTCTTCCTGCAATTTTCTTGCCAATTCCTATTATAAACAAATAGAACAATTATTTTACATAAGAAATATCTACACACATGTCTATAAGAATTTAAATTAAATTTATTAAAACATATACTTCATCCTTTTCTTCTTGAATACGTCGTTCAATTTCTAATTTCATTGACAGTGCTTCATCGTTGAGTCTTAATTGCGATCTCATTTTTTCTTGTAACTCTCTTTCTCTTTGATGCTCTTCCCTTTCCCTTTCATACGTTTCCCTTTCCCTTTGATGTTCTTCTCTTTTTTTTAAATGTTCTTCCCTTTCCAATGACAATGCAATTTGTCTTGCCACGACAGCATCTCTTTCTTCCCTTAAAAGTACGATACTTTCTATACATCATTTCCACGATATTATATTTTAACATAAACATATATTTATTTTACTAACTGCTGTTGTATATAACTTTGATATTTCATAGCTTCTAACTCTTGTTCTACCCTTGCTCTTGGAAGATCTTCTCGTACTTGAGCATTGCGCACCTTATTACCAGTATAATGTTCTTTAACTGTTCAAAGAAATAGAACAATTAGTTATACACAAAGAAACACTTTAATATAATTTATCAAAAAAAATAAGGATAACAATAAAAGATACTTGCTTTCTTCATCTTGCAGTCTATAAGCCAATGCTCCATCTTCGTGCACCAACCACTCCCGACATACTGTGACATTACTAGATTAATATGGGTTAACAGTGACAGTTAAAGATATAACGTCAATCTCAAATGATCGACGAAATAAAAAGTAATTAAAAATTATTTGTCGTACCTTCGTTAACACGACCTGCTTTTGGTAAAGTATCCGAACCTAATACAGATTTAGCCATTTCTTATGTTTCCGTTTAACAGTCAGTACTCAACAAGAGTAGATATGTATCTTTGTGTTTACAACCACCTTACCAAAGGCCTACGTTCTTTTCTCTCCATCTTGAATAGAATCGAATAGGTTCATGGTATGTGTGTTTGTGTATTTGTGTAGGTAGGTATGCTGCAGTACATTTAATGCGCGCGCGTACGTAACCCTCAGGAGTGTTACAACTTTTATATGTATAGGTATGCAATGTACCTATAGGTGAGAGTGCACGTAGCGATCGGTAGTAAGGCGTCGACATACTTTATATGACCACGTCAACCAGACGGATAGTAGAGTGCAGTAGAATGAAAAGCGTACTAGCAATAGTAGTAAAAATACGTTATCCGATAGTAGCGTATACTATCGTATATATATATATATATATATGTATATATGAATTTGTATGAATGAATAGCGGATCACGCGCACTATCGAAGATAGTTTCACAACGAAAAAGGCCATAGCACTGAAGGCTAAATAAAAGGTAAAAAAATATAAATACGGACATTTTTTTTGTTTCCTTTGCAAATACCATATGTTGGTATTTTTTTTCAGCTATACGTATATATATATATAAGGATTTAAATACAATAACATATGGTCATTTATTTATATCCAATAAATAGAAGACAAATAATTTTAGAATATTGAATTAAGTTCGATTAAATTTGATTTTCTTTTCAATTTTTCATGAATAGCAATCATTAAATTATATATATTTTGTTATCATAGTCTTCTTAATAGTATCAATTATGCTCCGTTTATTTATCCATTTTCTTCTTTTCATAAGTTAAATATATTCGGACGGATCTTCTACATTTTTCAAAATAACCGATTCTATTCTCTGAAAAATGATGATGAAATATTATTATAATTAAAAATATATTTGAGTATATATAAAAATTATTAAATTGTACCGATCGCTCTTCAATTGGAGGACCACATTTTGTCATTTTATCTCGGATTACAGAAGAATCCAAACGTTTTGCTTCAGCAAAATCATCTATGAATTTTTTATATTCTTCTATAGGAAGTGTTTCTCGACTAGATAAATATATATGTATTTTGTTACACATATAAGGTGATTTTATAATAATTTATAATATTTTTAAATTATTGGAAAATAACTTACTGTAGATTATTAAAAGCTAATGCCGTATCAGCTTGGGTAACTTTATCATCAAATATTTGTGCTTGTCTCATCCATTTATCGCTTTGTGATAAAGAGATTCTTCTACCATCAGATTTTGGTCTACTATATTTTGCATAAGCAGTGAACTGCGATTCAAACGAAGCCATTTATTAAACTATTAATAAGATATTATTAATAAGAAATTAAATATAAATAAATTTTTAAATATATTAATAAATTATGAAAAATAATGTCCAATTGTTTTTTTTTAACTAAATTGTCAAACAAATGTATGACATATGTATATATATATATGTGGCGATAGTTATATGTTTTAGAAAAATATTTCAAAGTATATATGAGATAACTTCAAAATCAAAACAATGTTTATACAATTATTATTTGAAATATACATATATATATATATATCTATTTAATGCTTTACATTTATTCCTGTATCGCTAATATAAGAATTATATTTGCTACATCCCAAATATCAGTATAGGTAGTATCTACTAAATCAGCTAGTTTAGCCGCTATTCCTTTTGCTATATTATTATCAAAATATAAAAAAAATGTTGCACACAAGATGATACATCCTCCAAGAAATAATGAATTTGTTTTAAGAGCCATAAGGTTTCTCTTATCAACTTCAGATTTACTAATACGACCTTGCGCTAGACACTGCACATGTGAATACAATTGCTCGTGCTAAAAGTATAAAGTATTGTTATATATAAAATTTCTTTCTAATTACATTTAATAGACAAACCTGTAAATATGCTAAATCCAATAACTCTATAGAAGTTTCATATATATTCGATGTATGCCTAAGTCCTGTCGCAGCTAAAAGGACTTCAATACATTGTAATGGAGTACAGAAAGGCATTTTAAATCCTATAGTTTGAAATACTTTAAATTCCGAAGTAATAAGTATATTATTTGTATATTCCTTTTTTTTATCAATCCAACGTAAAATACATATTAACTGTCAGATATACAAAAATAACATTCCTCAGTAGAGAATAAGAAAGGATATGTTTTAATTTAAAAATTACTTTAATACCTGTGATATACTTAAACTTTTAGAATGTAAATCCATTTTACTAGCTAACTGAAGACAAGATACAAGATATAGCTTGGATTTATGAGAAATAGTTTGACATATTTTAGACCATGAAGCTTCAGTTGTCTCACTTTTATTTTCTGTTTTATATACTTCCCAAAAATAGTTGCACATAAATTTATCATATAAATGAATTGTTAAATATTTAGTATCTGTTCCTAGTTCTAGGTGACATGTTATTTTGAAAATAGCATTTATAACAGATGCTGGAATCCCTGAAAACAATAATAATAATTTTTATTTTAATACAAATTTTAAAATGAAATTTTGTATATATGCTGTGTCTCTAAATTTCTTTACCTACGAATGGCATATAAAATTCATCTTCAGCTCTAACCATATTTTCTTGTTCTTTTATAGCTTCATGAAGTTGTTCTAACCAACCGTCTATTAAGGGATCTGAAAATAAAATTTAATGAATAATTTGTTAATTTTGTCATAAAATTTTTGAATTATTTATATTTTTTTTTTCTAATATTTATCACATAAAAACGTATTCCAGTCAAAATTTCTTACATGCAAAGTGTGTGAAACGATAGTTATACATTAAACATAGCAAAAATTGTAAATAGTAATTACCTATATAAGCGCTATCAAAATCCATCATATAATAACGTTAAAAATATCTATCGATTAATAATCTAAATTTTTATTTAAATATTTTCATTAGTACAGGTGAACTATTCCACAAACTGAATACTTTAATGAATTTCACTATAATTATTAGACGTGAGTATACCTTTTGTCTGATAATTATTTGTTTTGTAAATATGTATAACAACAAAATCTGAATTATATTATTCATTATTTACAACTATTAACTATCGAATAATAGTATTCGTATGACTTTTAATACACATACACACCCACACATATATATATTATTCTTTTTTAATATCATCATTTTAAGAGAATAAAAAGCTTTTTACTAGTTAAACGTTTCAAATACGCCGCCTTTGCGAAAGGCTTATTTGATTGGTCGTTTAAATTTACTTCAATGAAAGAGATTTATAATAATTTTTAATAATTTTCTCAATTACTTTTTGTTTTTTGATTGGATTAAACAAATAAATTTATTTGTTACATTACGTTATGGTACGTAATTTATACGAGCATTCAATAATTTTACGATTTTTTATATGTAATACAATTTATATATGAATTAAAATACACGATTTTGTGAATAGCGACCAATCAGGACGAAGTAATACAAACTATATATTTAATTGAATAATATTTATAATTATTTTTTGCAATATATATTTTCATTGATATATTTTTATTTTAATGATTGCAATTATATTTAAAAAATGTTATTAACGAATTAAAAAACTATGCTATAAGTAATCAAAGTTTATTAATTTTACTGCGCAAACGCCGTAATCTAATCTTGATTTACTCGTGAAATATCACATAAGCATTAGAATGGATTGGTGTAAATTAAAAAAAACGTGGGGATAATTATTAGAAGAAATATTGAGTAAATTCTTTTTTTTTATAATAATATTTTGCAAAATACTTGATAATTAAAGTTTTGTAAGTTATCATATTAGAAAAATTAATTTTAATTTATGCCGGTGTTTTAGTGTAATATCACAGTTTGTTTAAAAAACGTATAAATATTCGTAATCAGTATTTAATTTTATTGAAATAATATATAATTGTTTTATTTAATTTCTAAAATACAAAGTTAATCGTATCGTGCGATTACATTTATACTTTTATATACATTGAAAGTAGTAGATGTGGTCTTTAGGGTTATAATCTGTGTATCTTGTAAACATAATGAATACATTAATATCGCGAACTATTAATTGCTTAAATAGATCACCAAAGAATATTTTTAATAAGGTATGTTAGATATATTATCAATATATTATCTTTCATTGATATAGCATAAAAATATATCTTTTATTATAGGTTAGACAAATCAGCAGATCAAGTGTTCATAGAGAGATAGGAGTACCATCCAAGCTTGATAATAGAATTAAAAAGAAATCTCCAATAACATGGAAATCTTTGACGGTTTCGGCAGGTATTGGATGTGTTCTTTTAGGATATTTGTATTATTTGCAAAAGGAAAAAGAAAAAGCACAGGTGCGTGAAAGAAGACGACAGTTAGGAAAAGCTGCCATCGGTGGAAAATTTGAGTTGGTTGATAGCGAAGGGAAAACTGTTAAATTGGATGATTTCTTAGGAAAATGGGTTTTAATTTATTTCGGTTTCACTCATTGTCCAGATGTTTGTCCTGATGAACTTGAAAAATTAACATTGATTGTCGATCAATTAGGTAAATATAAAATAATCGCTTATAAAATTCCTCTTTGAGATTATAAGTCTCATTGTTAGTTTACATTTTCCTATTACAGAGAGCGAATATAAGTTGAAGGTTCAACCAATTTTTATATCCGTTGATCCTGAAAGAGATACTCCTGCCATAGTAGGAAAATACATAAAAGAATTTTCACCTAAAATTCTTGGCCTTTCTGGTACTCCTGAACAGATTGACAAAGTTTGTAAAGCTTATAGAGTATATTACAGTAACGGGCCTAGAGACGTGGATAACGATTACATTGTTAGTAAATTATATTTTCTCTGTGATCATATTACATATTATTTAAATAATTATTTCACAAATAATATTTTCTGTGTTTAGGTTGACCACACTATCATTATATATTTAATTGATCCAGAAGGCTTATTTGTTGATTATTTTGGACAAACGCATTCAGCTGAACAAGTAATTAATAGTATATTAATTAGTAAATCTAAATACGATCAGTATTTAAAGGATGTAAAAAAATAATTTGTTGTTATTATAAATGACCATGGTTATATAACTATGTAACTGGTTATGAATATAGTTACTTATCCAGAAATTGCTATATTAATATAAATAATAATAATTAAAATAACTGTTTATTTGTTTTATATATATATATGTAAAAGAAAGTAAAACCGTAAGTAAACTTGCATTCATATCATTCCTTATGCGTGTCTATAATTGTTAAGATAATAGAAACAAAAATAAGTATAAATTAAATAATTTATAATATAATTAATAAATA
>NW_014569658.1:354301-360240 GCF_001313835.1 Polistes canadensis
TATTTAGATATTATTACGATATAGAGAGCTCTTTATAAGCACTGATGCAAGTAACTAAGATTAGTTCACTGAAATAATGTACATAATTTTTTAAATTTTATTGCAACATAGACATAATAATGTGTTTACTATAATAATTTAATATCTTATAAGTTTATTTTATTTTTATTTTCTTTTTTTTTTTTTTTACGTTGAATATACACAGTTATTTAGATATTATTACGATATAGAGAGCTCTTTATACTTATTATTGGAGCAAATGGCAATTCAGTGTTGATAAATAATATTTAATTGGTTTCAAATTTGATATCGATTCTGACTTGACTTATGTAACAATAGTTTGCTTACTTTGATATGGTATCCCGCTCGTTATATAAATCGTATTATTTTTTTGTTTGTTTAAGTTAAAGTATTATTCTTTGACAATAGAGAAATTTATTAGTTTCATTGATTTAATTTTATCATAAAAATAAGTTTTTTTGTTTATGATAAAAGAATAATATTCCTTGTAAGAGATAATTGACGACATTTACTGTGTACTTAATTGAAAGTAGCGAACGATTCGCGTACTTGTCTAACATAAGGTGAATACATTTATATTGCAATGAATATTACAAATTCGAATAAGAATAAATATTAATCAATGACGGTACAAATTGACAACATTAAATTATTAATTAGGAACACGTACTTTTTTTATATCATGCCGATAAATTTGTTCGCAGTTCGATTCACAACACACATACGTTATTTTTATTTCTTTTTAAGATTAATATATCCTTTTTTAAAAATATTTATATATATATATATATATTGTTATACATTTTTCAAGCAATATTTTCAAGAATATATTTCTTCTTTGACTTTTCAAAATATATTTCTATAGATCGAATAATATTGTTAGTTGAATTGATATAATATTAATTTTTATAATATTTCCTTTTTTCTTTTCTTTCATTACAATAAATCCGACGAATCATACTCTCATACAAAATAAATTTATATTCCCGAGTACGTAACATAAATATATTACATTTAAGAACGTACTCCGCGAGATCAGACGGAAATTAAACGTATTCTTTAAAATATCATCCTTAACGTATAAAAATTCATATTGTCAGTGACACGTTTGATGTTGAAGATTGTGTAGTTCATATGCAAGCTGACAACATTCCGAATCACTCCATCTATGTCGTTCACGAATTTTATCTGCATTCGTGGAATATTCGGACACCTACAAAAATAATATTTTAATATTACTACAATCAGGAAAAAAAATATATTCAATATTTCGAAATCTTTAAATATCAACCCCATAATAATTATCTCTTTGAATGATCTATATAACAACGTTAAAAATATGATCGATACAATGTTTAATATACTCACGTTCGAGGAAAATGAAAGTAAAGATTGATCCGTGTATTTACTACAAAGTGGCGAAGTATGATTCATAATGTTCTTATGATTATCCATCGATACCACGTTGGATCCATTTCCAACAATGTCCATGTATCCTCTGCTGCTAGCTAAACTACCTCCTCGCGTTGCGATATCTAGGTAAAATCATGCAATAATATATTTATTATTTAGGTATATATCAAAACAACAAAAAATCGATTTGACCGAGCATATTACTGCAGAGGAGAACTTATATACACGCGGAGAAAATAAATTTATTGGATTCCTGAAAAAATTCGTGCCGATTTAATATATATTTTTTTTTTTTCAAAATCTGATAAACAGTATACAATTATTTTTATAATATTTAATAAGGAAACACTTTGCCTTAAAAAGTACATATACTTTCATGATTTAGATAGATCATTATAATTCTCATTCCTTCATTTATATATCGAACGAAATTTTTTTTAGACAATCCAATAATACAAATACAAAAGTATGAATAAAGTGAAATCAAATTTGTAGGAAGGTTGGACTGGCTGCGTGGGATTTTTCTTCGCACGTCAGCTCGGTAGGATTAAAAAGACACCTTGTGTACTCGCCATCGAGTGCGTTGAACGATGACCCTCGCGATCATGATAGAAACAAGGCCATTGTTTTGCTAACCATTTTGGTCTTTTACCACGTCTCCGTCCAAATTTCGAAGTGTTGCAACTACATACACTATTCGAACGTGGACCTGTTCTTCTATCGTAACGAAAACGAGGACACCTGTAATTTCTTAACGTTCTCGAAACTTCTGCCCTAACTTCTCTGTTCATAAAACAGTAAAGGACTGCTACGAAAAAACCCTACAAAGAATAGAAATATCATTTTATTGCATAACACAGTTTATACAAGTTTTGGACCAATAACTTTTATCACCTCAAATATTGCGTCTCGATCATTTTTTCTCAAGGTATTTTTTTTTTTTGTTTTTATTCTTTTTTTTCTTTTTTTCATAAGAATCCAACGATGCACACGCACGTGCATTGATATTGCGCTTGCGAAAAGAAAGAGAAAAAAATATTATCGCGAATACATAGAGTCTTCCACCTTGAACTATTGATCTTTTTCCACTGACATTTCTTTCTTTTTTGTCCAACTTCAATAAAAAAAAAAAGTAAAAAGTATGGTAATCATTGTTCAATTGTGTTTTATTCAGAGTGATACGGGGTATCAATTCGTGTACATAAAAATTGTTGGATATTTCATTTGTACAAAAAAGAAGAAAAAACGGTCCCTCAAATAATGAAAGAACGTGAAGTGATAATAGTTATAGATAATTTTTCAAATATACGAGAAGTAATTTACCTGAAAAGAAGCGAATGATTGATCGCAAAATAGCCAGATAATTTCAACAGTTTCATCGATTCCCATACTGTATGACATACCTAAGAAAACTGTATAATGTACTCCAAAAAGTGGCACTAGGACCAGTGTACTTCTTGCCCACCGTCTGCGTATGTTTCAATAAGATTATTATCATAGTTTTGTTAATAATTTAATTGTTTTTTTTTTTTCGTTGACCTACTTATATCTTTGAGTTTCCTCCGATACGGTGCACTTTAATTTGGACAGTAATACTCGTACGATATTGACAAAAAGTACGAAATTAATCTGAAAAAAAAAAATAACACAAGAAAGACAATTACTTAAATTTATATCGTACACACACACACACACACACACACTTGTAAATAATTAATTAATAATTTTTTATTTTATTTATCTTACTAATATGGAAAGTATCGTTGGTATTCGAATCCATAAAAATAAATATGGATTTTGATTGGTTGTCCAACATAATATATCTTCCAGTATAATTCTTGATATAACCCAGCCCGTTATGAATATCGTCGGTAATCCTGAATAAATAATACAATATAATTCCAAATTAAATAATATTACTTTTTTTTTTTTTTTTCTTTTTTTTTTTTGAGGGATATCAAAAGATCAAAATTAAATGAACAGTTAATCGAACTAACCCCATCCTAAGAAAACGTAAGCAATTATGTTAGAATTAGCATCGGCGAACAGTGCCAGGAATACTAAATTATGAAGATAAAGGCCTTCCATGAGAATCCAAAAGTAATTGGCCAATATGAAATATTGCCAAAAACTGGTGAACAATTTGCAATGCCAATTGCTTTCAGTTTCGTCGAAGATCCATTCTTTTTCATTGTTTTCAATAATGATGTCCGAGGCAAGACCGACTCCGCTTAAGAATAGGGTATCTTTTAGAAGTGCCATAAATGCTCGCATCATGAACGAGAAAAATGTGTGCATGTGTAACATATTTCTCGGACATCTCAATTTTCTACGTAAAAAAACATATAATTTGTTTTTTTTTTTTTCTTTCCGTGTAAAAAACAAACGTAGATAAAAAAAAGAAAAAAAAAGAAATGAGAATAGAAGTATACATTTATATTTTGATAATAATATATCCGATTATTATATATTTATTTTTAAGACACAAAAAACAAAATCATACTTACTTAATAATCGCAAGAATGAAAAAGGCTATAACCAGCGTGAAGAAGGATACTGTATATCCCACTTTAGAAATAGTTTTCAGTATAGGAAGGTACTTCTGTAAGGACAGTACAGACAGAGAGACGTTTCACATATCTAATTTTACTAAAACGAAAATAAAATAAGAGACGTATATATGTACATAAAGGATTATTTCATTTGTATTTGTGGTTATCAATCCACTTACTATGTTAAATATTAATAACCATAAGGGCTTTTATCTTGCTTTCGTATACTTTTACTTGAATTCGTACAAAGGTTCGTTTACCTGAATAAGAGTGATATTGTTCGAGTGCACATCCGTTATATCCATTATAACTGTGACTAGTTCTGCAGGATAGCACTGGGTGTAATTGCTCCAAGTGGTATTGGTGTCGAAGTTCCAGAACCATTCGCCGTTGGGCATGCATTGCTTTGTTGCATTCGACTAATGCATACAAGTTTATTATACAACTTTCTATTTAATTTGGAACAATTGATTATAATAAAAACCTCTTGCTAACTGTTTCCTTTTTCTATTTTTTTTCAATTAAACTTTACTTCAAACGTGACCAAAATTAATAGATCAATTTTATAAATTTTATATTTTTGTAATATAATTTAAAAAAAAAGAAACAAGTATATAACACCTGAGAATTGAATCCTGCGATGTAATCAGGACAATAGAGAGATGTTAATTCTCCTGGTGGGGTAGAAGGCCAACAAAGTATCGTATCCCAGATCATTGGACACCATCCTATTTAAAATAGAAAATCTATATGAAATAATTGTAAATAATATAGATTTTATTTAAAAGAGAGAGAGAGAGAGAACATTTAATTAACAGGCTGTCGAAACAAAACGTTACCACCCTTATGATTATTTGAAGTGTATTATTAGTATTTTTTCGATGTTTCTCGAAGTGTTTTAAGTGTTTCAAGTTGATATGGTTAGCACACTTTAAAATCTTGAAACACTTAAAACGATTACGAGGGTGGTAAAATTTTTATTGCGACACCCTGTATTTATATACGCATAAAATTTGATTTTATCCGCACGTTTTCGAATGAATAACGATATTTAATTATTTTCTGGGAAATTTATTAACCGTGAAACAAGCAATTTATTCGTTCTATAGTAATAGTATAGGTGCGTAACGTCGGCACAGAAAATGTTTCATTTTGTTTTATACGAAAAAAAAAAGAAAAAAAGAAAAAAAGAGAAAAAAGAAAAGGAGACAAAGGTTTTCATTTTGTTTTAACGAAGATTTAATCGTAATGAAAAAAAGTTTAATTAAAAACAATTTATAAATGCAACGATAAATTTCATTTACTCGATTAGTTTCATTTCTTTTCTTTTTTTAATCTGTTAATTCATTAAAGTTAATCGAATCGATGAACAAATAACTAATTACAAATCAAAGTTTGCGTTTTCCTTATAATATTATCATTCGAATAATAATATTCTCAAAGTTTTACAAAGTTTGACTTTATCTGGAAGAAATTTTAAACTCGTAGAAAGTTTAATTCTTGAAATAAATTCTCGATATCTGTTGGGAATATACACCAAACGGATTTGACAGAAAAATTGTTAACTTCACGAAATATAGTTCTCGAATTATTACGAAGTATTACGATAGAGGAAGGAATGGGACAAAAGGTTGATAAGAAAGAATAAAGTGAACTTTTCCAGATGAATTTTAAAAATTAATCGTTTAGAAAATGAAATTGATTTCATTGAAAATGTATATTATATATAATACCGTTTTTCGTGATATTTCCATGATTACAAAGTCTTCTTTGTGCTTCCCGTGTTTCCTCCTGACGAGAATAGCCCGTTCCCTTCTAACATAAATTAAATAATAATATATTATTAAAATATGTGTTAACTATTTTAATATTAATTAAAAAACTATCATTTTTTTATAATTATTGTCTCTCGAAATGTTAAGGATTACAATTTCAAAAAAAAAAATATATAAT
>NW_014569658.1:360389-364214 GCF_001313835.1 Polistes canadensis
CATACACACACACACATATATATACTAAAAGTTGCAAATGCACATCGCGTTCAAATGAAACGAGCTAAGGAAGAAGAACGTGTGCCTGCCTACGTGTCCGGTTTATATAATGTCAAAAGAATTTTTTAAATGAATACGCGACCCTTTCCTAATGTTAAGTTTCTCTTTTTTTTCTTTCCTTCCTTCTCCCTTCTTTTTTTATTCCTCCTTCTAAGTCACCACCACCCTCATCACCACCACCACCCTCTCTCATATCCCTTTCTTCCTTTCTTTTTAAATCGTTCTTTCTTTAAGAAAAAATGAATCGCAATGAAAGCATCCCTCAATTTTCCTTATTCAGTTTCCGTTAGGTTACTGTTAAACGAAGTTAACACGATGATGATTATTCTAGGTCGCACACTTAAAATAAACTTGTCAGATAACTTGTGCGCGTCATTTTCTTTCTTGACCTATTGCATTATTATTACGCAATGACGTTCCCGATTATTAAAAAAAAAAATATGTTGAAAGAATAAAATGATTTATTATTGTAATAAATATATATTACATGAAAGCTTTTTTCCTTTTTTTTTTCTTTTTTTTTACATATAATTACATGCATTTACGTTTATGCACGTAAATGCACGTGTGTATGTATATATATATATATATATTTACAAAATAAAGAAACTATAGTTATCAAACGATTTCATACACAGGGCCAAGCATTTTCTACCATACAAACATAAACGCATACACGTATGTATATATATATACATACATACGCGATCGCGTTAATATTTATGCATAGTTATGTTTGCAAAGCCATAAAACTAATTTCGTTTTCCGCCCGGTGACGGGTATTAGGAGGTGGGGAAAATTCTGAAAATGCATTTATAAATCAAATCCTCGGGCTCGTACTTCCGGTATTTTGATCCCTTGCGAAATAGATGGTGGTTTTACGAGGCCAGCCAACGTGATCATCGTATATCGTATTAATCGATTTGCAAACTTGCAACGTAAAAAAAGAGAAGGGTGTGGGGTGTGAGGAGGAGGGTGGGGGGGGGAGGGAAGAGAGAGTATTCAATATCACTTTTTTCTTATTAATCAAATAGACAAACAAACAAAATTAAAAATAACGTAAAGAATTGACAAAGAAAAAGATATGAATTTTATTATACTTTGATTGTTTTGTTAATATAAGATAAAAATAAAAAAGAATTTAATATAAATGTATATTGTGAGAATTTGGATTAATTTAATTATAAATAAAAACACACTTTTTTTTCTTATGAGATTTTATAACATTGCTGTATCGCCCACGGGGGTTTGAAAAAGTTTAGACACAGTCCTGTTCTCCCATACGTTTTAAAAACGAACTGTTAACATATAAGAGGAAGTGCAGCAGTTGGTTTATTTATCCATTTTTTTTTCTTCTCTCTCTATTTTTTTTTTTTTTTTCTTTTTTCTCTTGCCCCTTCAATTTTTTTTTATCCCCCGTAAGATATTTTACCGGGAACGTTCTTGTTATCGTTTTGATAACTTTGATGTCTCACTCGATACATTTTATCTCATTCCGAAGCAAATAATATATCGTAGCACAGTATAAGCAAAAGGGCCATGTAATGAGGAGAAAAACAAATGTTCCTTTTACGCGTTTATGCGAATAGAGAACCTCGCCTCCAGCAAGAACGGTAAAAAAACACATATATATATATATATATATTACTATTTTCCTCTATTTATTTTGTTTCTTCTTTCAACGAATCAATGCTCATTTTCTCTCTCTCATTTCTATTTTGTTGTTGTTGTTGTTTTCGAGTACCTTTTGTTATTATCTACGTTGTCGTTTCACATTCGAATAATCGATAGCTAATAATAAAAAAAAAATTCATTCGATATGTTTGCGAGAATTTTATAATATATCATATACGCGTGTAACTAAATGCGAAAACAAATCTATTTCAACATTTGTTTCATAAAAAATAACTCTATCGCAAAACAAAAAAATACATTTATTTTAATGTAATTAATTTTTTGTGTTTATAATTCAAACCATATTTCGCATAAGTTCACGATAATATATATAGGGTTATAAAATAATATATTACTTAATATTAAAGGAATGTAATTTAATCAACAATTACTTACTCTTACTTCCATATCGTTTGTAAACGTCAATCCTTCTTCTCTCGTTTTCTCTCTCTCTCTTTCTGTCTCTCACTCTAACACTATAATGGATAATTCTCTTCCTGTTGATTCTGGAATAGAATTTCATCGATTAAACATTAAACCAAACCGTTCGAGTAATTTCACGTTAATAACCAGTTACGATTAATTATTTTCAACCAATTGTAAAAGGATCTTTTGATAATTAATTTAATCATAGTTCCACGAGAGAGAGTCATCAACGATCCGTTCCAATTAAATGATATTACCTGATATCCGACACGAATGCAAATATCTATTAGCGTGTGAAATTTTCCATTGAAATTATTATCACAATTATTATAGATTCATATATATATATATAGATATTTTTTTTATATAAATCAAACGTATTCTATACGAGTTAGAAATCAAATTTTCATGCTTATATCACACTCACACATTTTTTTTAATTAAGAATAATCCTATTTTGCAATAATATATATATGTAAGAACTTTATTACAAAATAAAAGAAAGTTTTTGAACACGTTCCTATATATATATATAATATGATTTTATTCAAACAAAAAGATCATAAAGGGAGGAATGGTTTAATTGAAACTTTACAAATTAATATTTCAAAAAATTGTTCATCTCGAATTCACATCCCTGCAATTATTATTAATATGATTTAACATTAAACATATTATTTGATCTTGAATATTATTAAAAAGCACGTTTAATTTTTTTTTTTTTAATTCATAATTCTCCCGTAAAAATTTCATAAATATTACGAGGTAGTTTGATATTTATTAATGAAAATCATTTAAAGATTCGAAATATAATTTTGTTCAGAGTACTCGTGATCCAGTTCCGTCACGCGAAGATCACGTTTAATTTGCCACACCTCTTTTTTTTTTTTGTCGAAAAAGAATAAAAAAGGAACGAACCTAGTTCGTGACACGTGACAATAATACCCCACAATGAAAATCTCAATTTGGCAAATCAACATTGTCAACCGTCACACCTAAGTTTGTTTTCTCATTAATCTTACATTAGTATCTCCACCCTTGTTATCGGTTAGAAAATTTATATGGGTTCGATTAATCGATATTGAGATCATTAGCTAGATATCCTTTTTTCGATTGCAAAGACTATGAAGAATTAATTATTTTCTGTGTAGGAGGGGGTTCTTCCCATTTATCATTATCAAGTTCATTAAACACATTATTAGGGAGTTTATTCTATGATATATGGGGGATTGGAAACCATAACAATTATACAAATAATTTGTTAAGAACAAAACAAGATGTAACGATTGCAATTTTTACGGTTGTTCATTTTTTTGTTTTAGGAGGAAAAATTAATATACGAATTAATTTTTTCTTTTCTTTCATGCGCAAATATATTTAAGTGTATTATAATAAAAAAAATAAGTTTCTATAGTAATCGTTTAACACGTTGTTTAATTGTTGGGGATATTAAACGTAAGAGAAACGAATCAAAGGATATTTAACTCGAAAGGAAGATGAAATAACAACAAAATTTCAATTTAGATATTTGTATAGTAAAATAAAAAAAAAATGAAGTTTTTCTTTTTACTTTGAATTTTATTTGCTTTCCAGTGTAACTCCATTTGACCTACGACATGCGATTCATGATTTAAATAGACCAAAGAACCACCCCCTCCCCCCTCC
>NW_014569658.1:364525-370766 GCF_001313835.1 Polistes canadensis
AATATCAGCTTTATTACGATGACAATTAAGATACATCGATTTTCCGATAATTTAATAATGAAATAATGGAACAAATAAACAAACAAAAATACACTTTAATCGTATTATTTAAAGAGAGAAATGATAGATTATATTGGTAATATAAATAATAATATATATTTTATTTTTATTTAAAAATTATTGTGTCTATGTGTGTCATATATTTTTGTATGCTGTTATTTGAAAATCTCGATTGAATACAATAGCATTTATATAAATATAATAATATTAATAGTCCTTTATACGATGAAAGAAATTTTATATCTTTGTAGGAGTACTAATTCTTTTGTATATAACATCATCGTACGGTCATCTAAATCAATGTTGAAAAAAATTCTTCGAAGATTTTCGTATATACGTGTTAATCGTACCGTAAAGAAGATAGCTTGTTAGAATTTCAAACTTGAAACTTTACAAACTCTCTACACAACTTTAACAAATGTCAATGTATCTCTCAAAGGGGTTTGTTTGAATCTTTACGTTTGAATCTTGAACTTCGACGTTATTCAACCATTTGCATATTCATTACGTTTTCAAAACTTTGTATCTTCGAGAACGAATATTTGTATTTTTATGTGTGTAATATTTCTTTAATATCAATAAATTTTAATGATTATTATTTTCTTTTATACTCTTATTTTGTTATATCAGAAAATTTTCTTGATGTAATAACATCGAAGAACAAGAAACAAACGAAAGATTTATTTTTTATATTTCGAATTATAATACAAAATTCAAATAATTGTGTAAAATAATTAATATATTATGTATTATTTTTTTTAAACACACGCAGTTACAGAATTGATTAATATTTAAAAACATAACCGGTGTTTAAAAGTTTCTAAGATAAATTTCAAAATTAATTAGACACTTTTACCCCAGGAAGTAATCTTGTTTTTTTTTTTTTATTTTTTTTATTTCAACCAGTCTTAAAACTACAGAAATTGTTTATATAATTATTAATTTCTAACTACACACACTACTATACGTTTAATGATTTTTTCTTGTTTTTATATGTTTTTTATTTTCCCCATAAAAATATGTAAATATATATAAAAAGGAAAATAAAATAGAATTCTAACGAAAAATACTACGTTCACATGAAAAAGAGGGATTACCATAAACTTTAGTATGGAAATTGCCATTGATAGATAGTAATGATAATAACGAAACGGTAAAAGAATTTAATGGAATCTAACTCGAATTTCAATAGAAAGTGTCACGGTTGAAATGCAATAAATTGAACTTGGACTTGGAAATAAAGAAATTTATGTATGGTACATATGTATCCTTACATAGGTATATATAATATATATATATATACATATATATCTATGTGATACGTGACCTCTTTCAAATGAAATAGTATAACGAAAGCCCAGAAGTGTGCATCGGTGGCTTCACGAATCCACTTTTCGTAAATCCGTTGGTAGATAAGGGTAAGATTTATTTTAGTAAGGGATGATGATGATGATGATAATGATAATATCTTTTCTATCGTCAAATTCGTTTGTTGCAAAACATTTTTGTTTAATATTCTATCATCGATATCACGGGAATTACGATTACGCGTAATCCTATTAGAGAAAAAACAAAAAAATATATATATAAATATATATATAAAAAAGAATGAATGCAACATATATCTATTATAAATAGAAATGACAAAAAAAAAAATATAAAATAGGAAGATTAATGTTTATCGGATTCACAGATGATAATCCATATATTTTTGTTTCCTTTTAAATTTTTGTAAAAAATAATTTGTATCTTTAATTTTATAACATTTTTGCAACCCTGACATAATAAACTACATTCCATTAAGATACTTCTTTAAAGATTTAAAAAAAATTTATGTATATATATTCGCAAAAGAGAGAAAGAATAACGCAATAAATATTTTTCCCATAAGTGTTTGCATTATCAATTTACATACGGTTTTAATATTGAACGATGATTTCAAAATACCATGACTTTAAAATTCCATGTTGTGTTTTTCTACCTCTTTCCTTCCCCCTTCTTCCCCGTTCTAAAATGGATCGCAAATAAACTGTCATATTAAAAATTGCTATGTATTCGTAAATTTGTGTATAAATACAACATTTACGTATATACGAATTTCTATATCAATGGTTCCCCCTTGTCTTTATTATAGTTCGTTTCTTTCTTACTTTACGTCAGATATTTATCTTTCGATCGTTTAAGGGTAATAAGGGCGACCTCGTACTACGATGTTGTCAGTCAATAAAATACGATCTTCCTCGTAACACACTTTATTAAAAGAAAAAAAAAATAAATAGAAAATGTGTAACTTGATTTCGAAGCCAAGGAACATTTATTTTTCTTCTCGAACAAACGTTTTTAATGAATATTATATTCTTATTATTTATTATTAAACAATTCTATATATCACTAAATATATTTAGTATTAATTAAATGAAATTGATTAATCTACTTGTATAAAAACTTTAACAATTATGGTTTGTTATAATCGAAATTTCAACGTGTTCGTGGGTATCATCCTACATTATATGTGTTTCACGCTACTAGGATGTTATTTAATGTGTTCCCGTAAACTATGCTTAGCAGGATGTCATCGTTAAAAGAGAGAATAAGAGGCGTGTAAGGGGGGAAAAGAAAAGGGACAGAAATAGAAGAAGGGGGTTTGAAAGGAAACAAACGCGACGTTAATTAAAAAAAATCACGCCTTTTAATTTTATCATTAAAATTGACCCAAAAATGTCGATTCAAAAATACTTTAAAATTCGTTTAATTAAAATTAAATGTTTCATATTAAAAATGAATTACATCTATATCGAAGTGTTGGAAATAAATAATACATTTGTTTAAAATTAATAAAAAAAACAGAATTATCAGATATATATATATTAGATTATAATTAAAATTGATTACATTCAATTAAAAAATGTAATATATAGATTTAAAGAAACGTATAAATGATGATATAGTTTTCAATTCGAGAATGTTTGAAAGAGTTAAAAGAAGAAGAAAAAAATCGTCCTTGAACGTGACGTAGTCACATCGGTGACCAGTGCTAATTGATTTGCTTCGTGAAGTGTCATTTCTTAATTAATAGCCACGAGAAAGAAGGATAACAAAGGCTTGGTCGATATTTTAACACGATTGCCCTAACCACCAATATCTTTCTAGGGATATAGTATTTCATAAAATTTCTTATTAGTATTATGAGAATCTGTGTGAAATTCGATTTAGTAAAATGTCGAAGAAAATAAAATCATCATTCGATTATCTTTTTATCTTTATCTATTCTTTTTAATTATTATTATACTTATTATAAATATAATAATTATAATAATAATAATAAGATGACAAAAATGTAAGCATTTTGCGAACGTAACTCGAGTTATGTCACATTCCAATCAACTTGGATAAATGTAAACATCAGAAATATTAAATTTTATGCAAATACCTTGACGAGAACAAAAATATTTAAAAAATAATATGTAAAAGAAAAAAAATATAAAATACGACGACGCTTTGGAACATAGTTTTCTTTTTACCAAAGATTAACCTCCTCCTCCTCCTCCTCCTCCTCCTCTTCCTCCTTCTCTCTCATTTTGCATTTAAAATTCTTGTATTTTATTATTCCGATTTTAATTCTTTTTTTATGTTTCGTTCCAAGCAAAATCAGTATATACCTATATATGATATTTTTGTTTTTTGTTTTTTGTTTTCTAGAAACCCATTCAAATAATCAAGCACGCAATCTATATCTATACCTACATCTATTCTAAGAGTAATAAACGGGAAAAAAACATTCTAACGATCTAACAGCGAGCAATTAATTTCACTTTACTAGTAACATTCGTCTAGCTATAGTAAACTTGAACTAATGAAGGTATATTCCTATGGGAAAAATATCCCCAAGCTATACTATTCTCAACAAGCTAAGAGTATTACGTATTTGTATTATATTATTATCAAACTTATATATTAGTAGGATTGATTAATAATACAAAATAAAATATATGATACACACAAAAATGATATAACAATTCTTTTATCGATTTTTAAATCATAAAAGTTGTGAATACTTTCATTTACACGATATAAATTTGGAAGTATTATAAATAAATAAATAAATAAATAAGATATTAAATCTTAACAATATTTTTTATTTACAATATCGAACCCAATGAATATCTAATCAAACATTTTGTGTAAATCAAACACTTTATTACGTTTTATTCTTTCTTAATCGAGTAAAATGTTATTATATATATATATATATATCGTAGAAAATAAAAGTAAAAGCAATGGAAATAATAAAAAATAGATAAATAGATTGAATTTGCTTTGGTTAGTGTTCGCAATAAATATTGTATATACACCTTGAAACTTTCATACTATTTTTTTGAAGCTTGCAATATCTATGTCAGTAGACGAGAAAGAATATCCTATCCATATCGAAAGAAAAAGAAGAAGAAGAAGAAGAAAAACTTATTGAAAACGTATTACGTTATCCTTATTGATTATTTGACTAGTGAAGATCGATGGAAAAGAGAGTGAAAGAAGTTAACTTATGTTAGATTAGAAATCTATCTTGATTAATAAAAATCCTATGAAAAAGATCGTTTTAGTTAAGAAAAATAGATATATAGTTGTCGAACGAAAGATTATGTTTCTATTTTTTTTTTTTTTTTAAACTAATCATCACACTTTCAACGATTACGGGATGTACTTTCTTTAAACGAATATTTCTTATAACAATTAGCAAAATTTTAAAATAGGAATAAATATAAATCGAGAAGTAATCGATATTTTTTTTTTTGTTTATAAATATAAATAACTTTTCCTGACTTTTTAATTTTATTTTATATTAGATTATTTCGTCTCTTTCCTGTTGTTTTTTATTTTTTCCTTCGATCAATTGACATTAGAAAAATTTCGATTGATTATATGTGACATTAGGTTTGTTATAAAAAAAACTGATATGTAAATGAAAAGATTTTACTGATCAAATTATTCACCATTGTCTGACAAATAATTAAGATTCATCGTTTGAATGTAACATCAAGTTTTGTATTAATTATTTTAACGTGACAATGAAAAGTAACGTAATCAAAGTACATCTAGATGTTGCATGATTCAATCTTTGTTATTCGCGTTGGGGGAATTTTAATCTTTGTAAAAGCTTCTTAAAATGCATTTCAGATGGGAGATTTATATCGTAGAAAAGAAAAAAAAAAAAAACAAAAAGAAATTATATTTATCTCTCACATCTTTTTACATTTGTCATCTTCCAATACTCGTGGCACTAGATAATTTTGAGAAAAAAGAAAGAAAAATAAATAAACAAAATAAATTATTCAATCAGTAGAGAAAATATAATTATAATTATTTTATATAACATATATATATATATATAGTACGAGCCAAAAGTTTCAAAAAATTTCATTTTACACTTTATTCGTGACGGGATTTGTCAACGTGGCTTTTCTCCCAATTTCATAAATTAATCTTGTAATTTTATAATACGATAAAAATATTAGCGTAAAAATATTTCGAGGGAGAAAGAAAAAAAAAAAGAGTTTTTTTAATGTTGTAAACTTACTTAAGAATTTTTTGTTTTTCTTTTTCTTTTTTGGAATTCGTCTTATCTAATTATCTAATGATAATAATTATATAATTACGATACCTTTGTTTTTTTTTATCTCCAAATCTCACGTCATTCGGCAGTGATTTTCAAGCGAGTGTAAATAAAAAGAAAAGAAAAAGAAAAAAAGAAAGAAAGAAGTAATCCAGCGTTATGAGAGACACGTTTTACGATTTTTCATTTCGTCAGTGAGACGACAAATCCAAAGACAAATATTTTGTCTCTTTTAATTCGCGTGGTGCAAACGTTTAAACGATTCGTTCGGTTTAAACTGTTATTACGATTGAAGTGTATGAACAAATCCTACGATTCTTGTTGTCCGTACTATGTTATTGCTTAAAATAACCTTTCACGTTACGTTTATATGAAATATGTATGAATATTTTACGTCAAAAAATTAAAAAAAAAAAAAAAAAAAAAAAAAATCCTCTTCAAGTTTTGCACGTGTGTGCTGATATCGTTCGTTTTGAATGTTATAATAAATATATATATGTTGAAAAGAATTTATTATAGAATTTATCTTCACGATCTTTGGTTATCGTTTAATTAAATATATCATCGAAC
>NW_014569658.1:370781-377246 GCF_001313835.1 Polistes canadensis
GGAGAAAGAAAAAAAAAAAGAGTTTTTTTAATGTTATAAAAGAAGCAATAAATGTTTCTTTTGTTTGATTATTATTATTATTATTATCTCATCCAATGAAACGCAATTCGAATTATTCGTTCTTTTTCCCTTGAATATTTACCACATTATTAAATAATATAATATAATTGTTTAAATCATTCTTTTACAATGTTATAATAAATATATATATGTTGAAAAGAATTTATTATAGAATTTATCTTCACGATCTTTGGTTATCGTTTAATTAAATATATCATCGAACCTCGTTTAAATAATAATTAATGAATTTTACCGTTTGTGTTTTATATGATATTTTAATTATAAATCGGATATTTTTCTCTTTTGTTTCTTTTTTATATAATCGTATTAAATATTACAAATCACACAATTCGCGATGTTCGTTGAGAAAATATTTCTGTTTATCTTCTTTTTCTTCCTTTCTTTTTTTTTTTAAAATATATCACATATGTATGAATTTCTTTCGAGAGAGGATTGCATGTGTGTATGTTTATGTGTTTGCTCAGGACTTAATAACACAAACTAAAGAATGTTTAATCAAGTTAATGCGTCTGATGACCATGTTCGTGTCATTATCATTATGTCGTGCCCTTCAACAAAAGTGAGAACGAGTTAAAGTAACCGGAACCATATAAGCGGAATAAACAACACGTATGAACATTAATTTAGTATTTAATAGTATCATGTAACATAAACCGAAAGTTATACGATGCGATAGATGACGTCAAGGCGTAGGAAGATCAACAAGTTGTTTGAACAAAACCTTATTTCATTCTTACATCGTCGTGTATTATCCTTTAAAAAAAAATTGAAAAATAACTTATCTCCTATTCAAATTCAAACAAACTTAAAAAAACTATACTACTAATAATTTATTTTATTTTTTTTTTTAAATAATTATTGTGAAATATACGTGAGTTCATTATTATGTTTTATTCGTTTATTAATGAAAAATATATTTGTTTGATATTAATTAATAGTCATTGGGGGGGGGGGGCCTAATTGTAATCACATAATTTTTAATATAAAAATATTCAATGTTTCAATATATATAAACGAGATTATATTTAAATTGAAGTATTAAAATTTAAGACATTATATATATATAATAGGTCAAGGTAATATGGTAATTTACAATATTTGAAAATTTTTCTAACAAGTATATCGTTAATAGGATTACTTTAACTTTGACATGAAACACGAATATTATCATGAATATATATTCGAACCGTAAAACTAACAAATTTTATTAAAACTATTATTATAAATTATTGCTAATTTTTAATTGGAAAAGATTATATTTTTGCCTGAACATCTTTGTAGAAATTAAAAATAAAAGTAACTGAAATATAAATAAATGAGAAAACAGAGAGAAATAATTTAATAATAAATAGATATTAAATAAAAATAAATAATCATTACCTAATAAAAAATAAATAAACTTAATTGATGTATGAAACACATCCACACACACACATTCGTTAGCATAAATAATATCTTTCTCGAGTATTGTAAATAAGTATACAGTCATCTATCGATCATTATAACAACGACATTTGTTTTGAAGATTAAAAGATTTCGAGATTATAAATCGCATCTGTATTTATATATAATACTATGATCATAAAAATAAGATAATAATTAAAACAAAGAAAACAACATTGAAAATTATCGATGATAGTTAAAACTATATGACATAACATATATATAGATATATATAGTATATAAAATAACTATTGTACTTACCGTTTAGTGAAACGTCATTATTGAACATGAAGCATCATTGACATTGTCATAATCGGCAATACGATCTTTCTCGATAAAGATATGATCTATCGAAGTGACAGGAATACCTTTCTCAATAAATTTTTACATTTTTATACCTATAAAAGCTTTTATGTGTTTTATATTAGATATTTTATGTGTTTATATGTGATATATACGTAGTATTTAAATATATATATGTGTGTGTGGATATATAAATGTATTTATGTATAAGTATTATTTACGTACACACACATATATATATAAGTCACGGAATTAACAGAATACACGATAGCGCGTTTTAATACACGAGAAATATTTTTCTGAACTAAAGAGTTTTCGATGAGTCGTTCGTTTATAAATTCCGATAAGTATCGAAGAAGAAGAAGAAGAAGAAGTTTATCCGCCAGATTACCCTGATTTGTTGATTTCCATGAAAACAAATTTAACGTTAGAAATATTTTACTTTTACTTTTCATTTTTTATTTATATATTTCTTTTCTCTCTGTCTATCTTTCTCTCACACACGTGCATACACAAACACACACTCTCGTTTTATTATTTTATTTTTCCACGTACGCGATGTAATATTTTTCTTTTTCCCCTTTAACAGATATGTTCTTTTATTTCTATTTCTTCTTTTTATTGTGGTTGTTTTATTTAGAAATCAAACGGGGTAGTTTAAACGTGCGCGTAAAACGTGCTCCTTTGAAAAAATTTCTTTTACTTCTTTTTCGTTACTTCTCGAAAAAATGAAACTTTTTGTTTTTCTTTTCCCTATTATTATATTTGATTTTTATATTTACTTGTTTTTAACAGTCCCCTATTCAATTCTTCATATTATTTTTATTTGTTTACGCGTAGTGAAAAATTCTTTATACATTTCCATTTTATTCTATAATATTTAAATTATTATTTTTCAATCGAAATTTTGGGATATAAAAAATTGTTCGATTAAATATCATGTGTGTGTGTGTTTGTTTTATAAGATATCACTGAGAATATGAGAATTAGTATAAACAGAAGGTAAATACCATATACGCGACCGTCGTCGTGCGAAGTTTAAACGATACTGACTTCCACGGATGGTATATATCGTTTAATCTTACGCATGTCCGTTCGTTTTCCAACCTAGCATCCTTCTTCTCTACTATATCTATCTATCTTACTCTTTCTCTTTCTCGTTATTATATTCTTTACCCTTTTTTAAACGAATTTTTTTGTAATTTTTCGTTAAAAAAACATTTCAATAATAAATACATTTCAAATCAATAAATTCTATCTTTTTACCATATAAATTATTTAACATACATGTATGGGGATGGATTGACAAAAAGTCATCTTTAATTTAAACTAAAACGAAAACAAAATCTAATTTTTCTTTATAATATACATTTTATATACATTTTTTTGTTCGCTTAATAAAAGTTTGTTTATATATTATCAAGGCTGACAACTTTTATATAATATATATATATATATATTATTTACTTTTTATATTAATACAAATTTATCTCCGTTTTATTATTATATTTTTTTTATCATTGACCATAATTATTCTTTTTTTTCTTACTATCAATCCTTCTCTGTTATTCTTACAATTTTTTAACCAAAACCTCTCCCTCCAATTAAATTATTATTACTTTTAATTTTCTACATTATATACATATTATATTTCTATCGATTGTTGCATATTAATTGTTAAAACTAGAAGGAAAAGAAAAGGAAGCATTATATTATGCACCATAAATTATGGAAAATTCCCAATTTCAAAATGAAAGTATTATAATAGGAATAATCAAACGTTTCTCAGTTTAAATACCTGATACTTGGAAAATATTTGAAAAGGTAAATTGAACTAAAAGGGAGGAATGAGATAACGAAAGAGAATGAGAATGAGAGAGAGAGAGAGAGAGAGAGAGAGAGAGAGAGACTGAGAGAGAAATATGAGATGATCAAATCGTCGATAAAAAAGGATTTGGATAAAATTATTCGCGAAGAGTAAAACGCTTATAATAAAGGAAAAAAATAGATAAAAATTGTTCTCGATCGAAAAATTAGTTTTCTATATTTTCATTAAATTTTTTCATTAGATTTCATTCTTTTTTTTTTCAACTTCTTCTTCTTCTTTTTTAATTTAATAATAATAATAATAATTTTCCATTTCATTAGATGGGGGCGAAGGAGGAGGGGGAGGGGGTTTACAATAAATAATTACGCTCTCCGGAATGTTCTTTTTTATTCATCACATTTGTAATAATACTCTTTCTTCTTTTTTTTTTTTTTTATATACATAATTTTATATATAATAAAGTTGTATATACAAAATACATTTATTTATTTGCAAATAAAGTAAAAATAATAGAAATCTTTTTGAATCGCGACAAATTTGTCGATTAGTATATTTCATTTTTTTTGGCTTCGTTTTATTTTATTTTATTTAATTCTTTTTTGTTGTTGTTGTTGTTTTTCTTTACTCGTACATTACTCGCACATTTACACGTTCGAGAAAAACTCGAATGCATATAAATCCAATTAAATTTCCACGCGGCAACCGTTGCGATTTTTAATATTTTTTTTTTTCAAAATTACAAAATAAAGATAAAAGAAAAAAAGGTACATATATATAAAAATTAATAATTCAACGCCATTCATTCGTATCAAAAACTCGCGTAAATTTATAACTAATTTATACATTTCTGAATTAAACGTACAATACCAGTATGCGTACGTGTATATATGTGTGTGTTTATTTATAAAACATAGAAAATGATATTGATTATAATCGATATATCTTTGTCGAAGAAATACTCGAAAAAAAGAATATTTGATTATCTTAAGATTATAATTCGTATTAATTTTATTTATCATTGATTTCCTATCTAATTGTGTAAGATAGGAAAGATTCTTAACACGAACGCGGGGATAATGCTTGTCTATTTATATTTTATTTATTTTATCATAGTAGAATTGTAAATAAATCGCGAATCATTTGACCAATACATTTTTGGATGATTAAATAAATATATATGTATGTGTGGGTATTTGTGTGTAGTTAATTATTGATTAAGCAACAACTTGCCTGTGACAACTGTATCTCGTTAGGACTTGATTGTATAATCTCGAGAAAAATGACACGTGAGACAGATAGATAATGTCAGTAGATAGAGGGGATAAGAAAAAGGATTGTCATTGTTAACAACAACAATAAAAAAAAAGAAAAAAAAAATCTTAGTTTATTAAAAATCGTAGAATATAATATTCCTACGATTTTGTAGATCACTGTGTGTGTTCGTAACACTTTGATGATAAGATATATTATATTTTGTTTTGTTAATTATATATTCATTTTTCCTCATGTTCTTGTTTTTTTTTTTCTTCTAACAATTTGCACAGCCTACAAATAAAAAAAACCCCCATAAAAATCTTCGAGACAAAAATTGCGTATATAACTAGTATTCGAACTATCTAAAAAAAAAAAAAAAATAATAACTAACTGTTATATTATATTTAAAAAAATTTTATCTCTTGATCATACAACGATATATAGGATTTTTTATCCTATTAAATTAATATACATTTGAATATTTTGTGCTATTATGTTAAACAAATTGAATTGGAAAATATATTAGAATCTTGGTGCAACACATATAAAATAATATCGATGTACAAATCGAATGAATTAAACATTCAACGTGTGTGTATGTGTTTGTGTGTTTGATGAACGTCTTTCGAAAATACAATTTGAATAGGAACGTAATGCAATCTACAATGATGTCGTACGAATTCTTTTGCAATACGCGACTAATGCTATACACCGTATTCCTTTTAATACGAAAGGAAACTCTTGAGAAGAAAAAAGAAAAAAAGAAAGAAACAGAAGAAGAAAAAAAAAAAGAATTATCGAATGAATCCTATACCAGAGAGTTTTTACATAAGATTCGTGTCTAATGGCATGCATGCTTCATAAAAAAAAAAACAAAAGAAAGGAAAAAAATTACACAATTATATCAATTTTTTTTTTTTTGCTAAATTATAACTTATTTTTTCTTAAAGTCAACGAATAAGAAGAAAATAGAAAAAAAAAAAAAGAAAAATAAAACCTACACCTTCTTAATCGGCATAATTAATCGATCATTTCCTGAGATTCTACAAAAAATTATGCTAATAAAATTGATAGTTAAACAAAACAAAAAAAGGAAAGGATGAAGTAATGACAAAAAATGAGAAAGGAGTAGGGAGGTTGGGGAGGAGGGGGGGATGGAGGTAGGAGAAATAAAAAAGTTCTTTCGAAAAGGAAAAGAGAATAAGAAAAAAATTATGGGGAAGGGGCAAAAAAAAAAAAAGGTGCGACATATATAATTTAATATCACGGTATGATTAGATGAGCAATATCACGAATTTCATTTTCTCCCAAGAGAATATTAAACAAGTCTCTCATGGTCAAATGTTGGATCGTTTCGTTGACTCTACTGGCCACGTAACTCTTGATTCCTGGGAGTATGTCTGGCTTAATGATTTCTATTACTTGCGGAGTGAGTTCTTGAAAGACCTAAAATGAAACCCAAAAAAAAAAATAAAAACAAAAAATATCAAGAAGAAAGTAAGAAAGAAGCAATAAAAATGAATCCAGCAGACACAAATATATATATACTATATATA